>NC_083728.1:45277798-45580828 GCF_028564815.1 Eubalaena glacialis | reverse complement strand
AAGAGAGTTTCAACAAACAAGTGCATCATTTAATATCTACTTCAGACAGTTCAATGCAGTTGTAAAGATAAGTAAAGTTGGGCAGAAGGAAAGAGAGTGAAAAGGTAAGAGAAGTTGCCATTTTAGAAAGAGAGGTCAGGGAAGACATGCGGAGGATGTGACATCTGACTCCGTAGGTGATAGAAAGCCATCAAGAGAGGACCATGGGGACCAGGCTGTGATGGTGACCCAACAGGTAGAAGAAGTCCTGGGAGAAAAAGCCCAAAGACATGAAACATGGCATCATGTAGAGTTACAGGGCAGGTAACATGCATTGAGGAAGATCCTTGGCAGATAACAGAGCCAGCTGTGGTCCTAAGACAGGGGGCTCAGCTTGGGATCTGTGCATCACCTGGGTCTGCAGATAGACTTGAGGGTGTCCATGAATTTGGATGGGAAAAGGCTTAAACTGAATTGGATGTTAATACTATAGTATGGAAACAGATCAGTAGTTTCTAAACATTTCATCAAGAATACTTCCTTTTTTTAAAAAAATGAAACCTTCTACATAAATATTACTATGAAAATAAAAATACAGCACTTCTTTGGTTGAAGTAAGTGTCACGATCTCAGATACGCTCACACATGGTCTCTCCTTGAAAGCCCAGTTCTTCATGGAACATAGTTTGAAATCCTCTGTATTAGCACTTCTCCCATTTCCCCAGGCGAATACTACGCTGTCCACAAGCCTTTGAGTGGAAATACCAAGAGGTTTGGCTATGGCAGATGGGGTGATGCACAATAAGGAGGTGGGCAGGTCATGCAAATTGGTGTCCTCCCCGGGGTATGTGAAGAGTTAAATGGTGATTCTGTATGTCCCTCCCCAGATTTCCTTCTGATCAGCCTCACTGTGGCCAGATGCCTGACACTGTCCCAGAGCAGCCAGATATCTGTCAAGTCTGGATTGTCCCAACCTATCTTGAGCCAAACATTTTTTTTTTAAAGTGTGTGTGGCTTAGAAATGCAGACACAGAATTTTATGCTGTATATATATTACCACAATAAAAGAAAAAATAAATGTAGAAACTACTGATCAAAGGCATAATGCAATTTACCTAGCATGAGAAAGTGATTTGCTCACTATTCCATAAGACCATACCATTATGCATGGACATAAAAATCACTTCCCAAGCTTTCTGTGCTGTGTGTCTTTGGGAAGAGATGACATGGGAAAAAGTAAGTGGAGATGTGAGGCAGCTTTTCCCAGTCCCTGACTGTAGTTTGCTTACTTAATTTACAATGAACTCAATTTTTTTAAATGGCTGTCACTAGAATTTAGATCTTTGGTAATACATCCCATCACTAAATATTTCCTTCAATTTTGTTAAAAGTGTTTTGTTTTCAATGTGAAGTCTTTAAGGAGCCATCTATATTTTAAAAATAGTGTGAGAATGAATAGTTTTATGTTCCCGTCCTCCTTAAGTTTCTTAAGTGAAGAATTATTGCAATTGTGTTTCTGGAAAGTGCACACAAAAAGCACAAATCACAGATCCTTCACGAGCCTGTCATGAGCTTTTCAGTGGTTAATGTAAAAAGGAGATGGAATTTACCCAAAATAAGAGAGAGTTTTCTCATAGATTTTTCTAAGGGGGAAAATAACAAAAAATAATCTTAGTAAGTTTTCTGTTACTAGAGAGGAATTAAGAATAAAATTTTTCTAAATGCAAGAGCTATGTTAGACTTTACAGTGTAAACTAATTAAAGGCTCCACAGAGTAGTTCATTCAGTTTCCTTTTCAGCCCCTTTTGCTAACTATCTGTTCCCCAAAAGATGATTAGAAGAACTTATTGATCAGACGAAGCTAAGATTATTAGACTTATTGCAGGAAAGTAGAATACCACCTTTACAGGACTTAGTAGTGTCTCAGTCGGGAAAAAGAAAGGGAGGATATGAATGTATGAATGGTGTTTTAGGGCTCAGCAGGTCAGTTTTAAGGTGGGTTTGGAAGATGCAGAACTGATTGGGTCTGCGGATACATGCCCAGGAGTGGGATTGCAGGATCATATGGTATAACAGCTCTATTTTTAGTTTTTTAAGGAATCTCCATACTCTTCTACACAGTGGCTGTACCAATTTAGATTCCCACCAACAGTGTAGGAGGGTTTCCTTCTCTCCACACCCTCTCCAGCATTTATTGTTTGGGGATTTTTTGATGATAGCCACTCGGACTGGGGTGAGGTGATAGCTCAATGTAGTTTTGATTTGCTTTTCTCTAATAATTAGTGATGCTGAGCATCTTTTCATGTACCTCTTGGCCATCTGTATGTCTTCTTTGGAGAAATGTCTATTTCAGTTTTCTGCCCATTTTCTGATTGGGTTGTTTGTTTTGATGATATTAAGTCACATGGGCTGTTTGTAAATTTTGGAGACTAATCCCTTGTCAGTCACACCATTTGCAAATATTTTCTCCCATTCTGTGGGTTGTCTTTTCATTTTGTTTATGGTTTCCTTTGCATATATACAGAGAAAAACATGGTCCAAAAGGATACATGCACCCCAATGTTTATTGCAGTACTGTTTACAATAGCCAAGACATGGAAGCAACCTAAATGTCCATCAACAGAGGAATGGATAAAGAAGATGTGGTACATATATACAATGGAATATTACTCAGCCACAAAAACGAACAAAATAATGTCATTTGCAGCAACATGGATGGACCTAGAGATTGTCATACTGAGTGAAGTAAGTCAGGCAGAGACAGTGAAGTATCATAGGCTATCTCTTATATGCAAAATCTAAAAAAAAAGATACAAAATAACTTATTTACAAAACAGAAACAGACTTGCAGACTTAGAGAATGAACTTATGGTTACGGGGTGGGGGAGGGTGAGAGGAAGGGATAGTTAGGGAGTTTGGGATTGACATGTACCAGCTGCTATATTTAAAATGGATAACCAACAAATAGCTACTGTGTAGCACAGGGAACACTGCTCAATATTATGTAACAACCTAAATGGGAAAAGAATTGGAAAAAGAATAGATACATGTATATGTATATCTGAATCACTTTGTTGTACATCTGAAACTAACACGACATTGTTAATCAACTATATTCCAATATAAAATGAAAAGTTAAAAAAACTGATTGGGTCTGGACAGAGTTTATGACATAAAAGCTTTTGATGGCTGAGCAAAGTTGGTGAGGGTCTGGAGGAGACACTTGATAAGCCCTATGTTAGTCATGACGTTTAAGTGACTTCTGTTGCTTACATTCTTATATTCCTGGAAGAAGTCTTTCTGGAGCAAGGAACTAAGTTATATTGCTTGTTTTCAGTACTTCTTAACATTGAGAGAGAAAAATATCCTGTCTCAATACTGTTTAACATGGAGACAGGAAATTATGAAGATTTCAGTTCTCCTTTCCAACCCTGCCATTCTGTATTTCTCTTCTTTGCTATGGCAACATTTTCAGGAAAGTAGTAATAATGATCAATCTCACTTCTGACTTTTAAAATCATCTGTTCAACAATTAAAATACAGAACCAATTAATATACAGAACCAAAAGTTTTCACCCTCACCTTGTATTTGATTTGATGCATTGTATAGTCACTAAAGACACTTGTTCATTTAATAAGCACCTTTTGAGAGCACATTATTTGTCAGTTGAACGGTTAAAAAAAGAACAACCAAAAGCAATTTTGTGTCCAAAGTACGTACAGGAAAATACATTTATTGTAAGATCTAGAACTGTTCTGAAATACAATGTTTATTTTTTTAAAAAATCGCAAACTCTGAGAATAATTTTGGGCAAACATAGACTGAGTCATTGGGACAGACACACAGTAGTAACATAAAAGACGTCTACTACATCCAGGAAGGCTGAGCACATTTCCATGATGTCAAACTACTTGTATGGTTCTTCTAAAGACTAGTGGATCTGGATGAGGCATAAGGATGGCACCAACATCTGATACTCAAATCTGCACACTTGCCCTATAGCTATGGAAAGATGTTGCTTGGTCACAGAGAAAATCCTCACAATTTTTCAATCCTGAGCCCTTAGTCAAAAGATAGGGATGAATATCACATAACCTTGAAATAGCACTGATTGGCTCATTTAAAGTGACTGTCTATTAATGTTGACATTTTCTGTTGAATGCCCATTGTATGGCTTCGGGCAATAGGCTGCGGAGTGCGGGGGATGGGGGAAGAACAGGAAAAAAAAACAGCTTGAGATTTGCGACCTTACTGTGACTATGAAATTACCAAAAGGAGCCAGCCTTGTCCACACTGGCCACAGGTAAGTGTAGCTATGACTAAAATTTACAGGATGTGTGAAAAGAATCACATCGGCAGAGTACTGTAAATCCTGGTTACCCAGTCACCCCAGCAAATTCCTAGTGGATCATCATGCCCTCGAGTTTAAATGGTTTTTCTTAAGAAGTAAAGGTAAGTGACAGGTTAGAAACATAAGCAAGCAGTGAAATCATTTCACTTCATGAATTTAGAATGGGTGGAATGGGAGGAATAACGCACAAAGGGGAATTGAATAGATGTCTGCAGGAAACTTTCATTCAAGGTCCTACAAGATGTCACACTTTGAACAAGGTTGTAAGGATACTGGGATAGAAAAATGCATCCTTGGTGTCAAAGAGGCCACTTTTACAAATGGAGAGAATCTGATAACCTGTGGCAACACATGAAACGACTCCTCCGAGAGAGGTAAGCCTGGTGTGGACTGAACTAAATAGGTGTTATATGGTGTCTTGAGATGTCTGGATTTTATCCTGAGGGAATGGGAGGCTATGGAAGAATTGTAAATGAAATCATCATTTTTTTTTTAAATTCTAGAAGTATTATCATGGTTGCAGTGAGGAATTAAGTTATGAGGCCGTTGCAAATATCAAGCTAAGAGATGGATGAAAGCTTCTACTAAGGCAATAGTCATAAGGATGGAAAAGAGGAGTCATTGGAACACTGGCATTCTAGCATGTGGCCTGAAACAGAGAGAAGAGTCAAAAATCCTTCCCAGTTGTCCAGTTTAAGCAGCAGGATGGATACTGATGGATTCAGTAACACAGGGAGTGATGGGGAAGCAGCAGTGTCATAGGTTGGCCTCCCTGGACATGGGCTCTGGGATGCAAAACCTATACTAGGAAGTTCTCTCAGAAGATAGACCTGTGGGAAGAAAGGACAGTGGTACTAGGGGCAGGGAAAGTCTGATCCACAACTCAGTGGTTGAAACTGAGTCCTCAGTTGACCCTACAAGAGCCAGAGCAAGCCCTTCAGAGTCGTTCTAAATTGAGAAAAGGGGACTGGACCTCTATATTTCCATGACACCCCTTCATTGGCCACAGGCCACCCCCACCCCTGGGAAGGGGCACACCTTTGAGAATATCAGTTTCCTACTACAGCCTAGGACAATTTCCAGTAAGGGATGGAGCTACAGGTATCCTCAGCAGCAGGGGGATAGCTGTGTTGACTCTAAGCAGGGAATCTCCCCCCAACCATAAGGTTGCTGTTGTTGTGATGTTGTGTTGTTGTTTTGAAGGGAATTAAGAAACTCATTCATTTTTTAAAATAAAAAGTTCCTTGTCTCCACATTGAAGAAAGAACAAAACTGACTTTTTCTCCCCATAGCAACAAGTAATCATCTGAAATAGGTTTTAAATTGGTCCCAATTGATATCACTATCTAGGCTAGTCCATCTGCAACAGGCTCACTGGAGTATCCATACTTCCTTATCTTGAGTTGGGCTCCCCTGTGGGATATCCCGATGTGGATGCCCAGTGGGCAATTGAACACATGCACAAATGAGAACGAGCTAGGAAGAGAGGTGGAAAGAGGTCATATAGTCATCAGTTCACTGACAGGAGCTGGTGCTGTGAGAGCAGAGACATTTCCTGAGAGAGTGGAAAGTGAGGAAGAGAAACAGGTCTGGAAACCTAGGAAACCACCAACACTTGCAATATCTATCCAATTTCAGTGCGAATATGAATCACCTGAGGGTCTTTTAAAACTGAAGATTCTGGGATCCTGTGGTATAGAGATTCTACATTTCTAGAAGACTTCCTGGTGTTACATATGTTACTGGTCATTGGATCACACTAAGAGTGACAATGAGTTGAAGAATGGCAAGATGAGAAGACGAAAAAGATGAAGAAGAAAAATCTAAGGAGTTCAAAGGAGAAAAATGTGGTGGTGATGTTCCAAAAGCTGAGACAATTAAGGGTCAAGAAGGCAGGAGCATCTGTCGTGTCTACATCTGCTCAAATCTACGCATGGTTTGAGCAACAATGGAAAGACCCCAATTGCCTAGAAATTCCTGGTTAAACCACACACTTCTTAGCCTCAGAATAACATAAAAACACTTGAGCCTTTTTGGCAGGTATCCATCTACCATATTAGTCCATAAAGGCTGTGTTACTAAGAAACAGAACACGGGAAGAAGAGAGAGCGGTGATGGGGGAGGGGGTAATTTATGCTGATACTGGGGAAGAGGAGGAGGCAAAGGAATAGATCAGAACTGGATAGAGGGCTGTAGAGGGGGCTGTGAGAACCCAAGAAAAGGACAGTAGGGAGAAAGGAAGGAGTTCTGTAAGCACAGAGAAGGAAAAAGAAGATAGACATTGCTCTTTCAAAATCATTGCCAAAAATCAATCTTAAACCCCTGAAGCACAGGAGAGGAATGAGCAAGCATCTCAAAGACACATATACCTTCATACATAATTTTGAAGGAGTGGGTGCCTTAGTTTAGGTTTCCCCCCAAAGCAGAGTGGGGGCAGGTAGTTTATTTGAAAAGTTATGCTATGAAGCAAGGACAGTGACACAGGCAAGCAGGCAAGACAATACAAGTGCACATGATCAAAGTCACAGCTGTCAGCCAGAGGGGCTCGCTTCTGCCAGGACTTCTGAGAGGCTTACAGAAGGCATCCCGAAGTGTTCTTCAGTAGATCCACCACCTCCCATTGGTGGAGCGTTATCCCCTACAGGTATTAACATCCTAACATTCTGGCCTGCCCTTCCTGTGGGTTCAGAGGAGGCCCTGAGCAAAAGGGCAAGGAGCCATGCACATCCTGTGCTGGAGAGTGGACACTGCCTGCAGATATGAGGTTAACTCCAAGTGGAAACGTCCACTGAATCTGCAGCTGAAATCAGAGGCAGGATGAAGGATGTGATACAATATACCAAAGGCATCGACTGCAAGGCAATAAAATTAGTGGACCTGTAGATATTTTTTGAGGCAGTGCACTTTGCAGTTTCCAAGGCCGGATGCTAATACAAAACAGTGGTTAACTGGGGTTGCCTAGTAGGAACTGAGCAGTCTGGAAGCTACAGTCAGCCTGTTACCTCCATGCAAATAGATGCTCTTAAATACTTCCCCAGCAATTCTGTTCTTCCCAATTAATGGACCAAACTGAACCTTTGTAAGCCCCAATACGAGAGGTAAACTTCAGCTGGGTCCCTGCCAAAATAATCACATATCCTGAATTAGTCAGATGTGAATTAACGAGCTTTTAGCCGAGCTCCGTTTTTGTCAGACATATTGATCCTGGAGTGAAACAGCCTATTAACTGCTATAATTAAGATGCAGTTTCTGTGAAGAGGAAGGGCCTGGGCAGCAGCAAATTGCAAGATGCTTGTTCCTGTGAGGCTGACTGACAGGTGATCAGGCGAGGATCGTGCAGGGGGAGTTTCTCTTGTTTTCCTCCTGACAGGAAATGACAGCCAAGTTCCAAATGAAACAAATGAAGTTTACACAATTATTTAGAGCCTAAAAGCAAGAGGAGCTCCAGATCACAAATCACTGGTAGAAATAGAGTTTTCCTACCAGGCCAAAGAAGCTGTTTTGTATTCAGTACACCCTCCCCACCGCTTGCTTACTTTCCAATAATAAGGGTTTCTCTCTTTTTTAAATTATAGCCCCTCTCACCAGAGAATTGCATTGGTTGGGAAGAAACAGTTTAATAAGTGTTTGGAGTGTTAGCAAAAAAACCCCACAAGAAAGAGCCTTAAGTAATAGAAGCAAGGCAGAGACCCCGTAGGGGCGTCCAGAGGGGAGCTGCTGGCTGTGGCCAGGACTTTGCAGAATAGCCATGGCGGGAGGGATCTGGAGCAAATTGCTGGTGGGTGGCTAGGAAGCAAATGTGGACACTGCCACATTTTCTTTTTGGAAGAGTCAGGAAATGTCCCATTTTTCTCTAATATAGTTGGCATGGATGCAATTGTTTTCTTCCTTTTTTCGAGGAAGGTGAGGGGGTCCTGAGGACTTGGATCAGGTGAAGACGCTGCAAACAGATGTCGCAGGATGACAGCCTGGCACCAGGCTTAGCACAGATGAGATCCTCTGAAGAACAAGGGGAAAAAAGAAAACACACCAACCCACCTTCTGCACAGGAGAGAAATAAGAGAGGGAATTCAACGAGCCAGATGTTGTACAAGGTGCCTTCTCTATCTTACCATGTGATGTCTTTAAAATCCTTGGGGGTGTGGATTGGTTTTATTCCCATTTTAAGAAAACTGAATCTCATTGATATTAAATGACTTGGCCAAATTTAGCTGTAAGTAGCAAGTCCAAAATCTGCACACAAGTTTGCTCCAACTCCTAAAATTGCCTTGCAACAATGTTTGCTTGCACTTTTATTTATTTATTTTTTAAGATTTATTTATTATTTATTTATTTGTTTATTTTATTTTTGGCTGCGTTGGGTCTAAGTTACAGCACACAGGATCTTTGCTGAGGCATGAGGAATCTTTTGCTGTAGCGCACAGGCTCTTCATTGTGGCGCGGGCTTCTCTCTAGTTGTGGAGTGCGGGTTTTCCCTCTCCAGTTGTGGTGCACTGGCTCCAGGGCGCGTGGGCTCTGTAGTTTGTGGCACGTGGGCTCTAGTTGAGGCGTGTGAGCTCAGTAGTTGTGGCATGTGAGCTTAGTTGTCCTGCAGCATGTGGGATCTTATTTCCCTGACCAGGGATCAAGCCCATGTCCCCTGCACTGTAAGGCAGATTCTTTACCACGGGACCACCAGGGAAGTCCCTGCTTGCATTTTTAAAAAGTATGTGGTTATGTACACATGCCGAATTTTATAGGCTCATTTAAAGGTATGAATGCAAAGCATCGAGTCTGCTTGTATGGATATCTCAAGGATGCAGTTATAGTGATTATTGTCAGGAACCAAAAAAATGAAAGCATTTTATCTGACAGGAAAGAAAAACCACATGGAATTTAGATATGTGTCAGGTGTGGAGTCACTGTCATTTACTGTGAATATCACCTAAGGGCCGTGATCAGTGATGCTCAATAGACTGGAACTCTCCTTACAGCAGGTAGCTGAGAGGGTGCTTCTGAACCTCAGATCCCAGGAATTCCCTGTGGGCAGCCTCCGTCAGCACAGGCAGAGGTGAACATTGGTCCTGATCAGCTTAAAATGATAAGATGATCATGGGGAAGTTGACAAGGGGTCGGAATACTAACTTTTCAGGCAAATCAAGTTTTTAGAATGTTTCACTTCCTTTCGCTGGTGCTCCAGTAGCTATCAATAACACTCGTGCTGACCTTGAACTTGTACCATCCTTCTTAGGAGGAACTGGAGGTATCTGGATGGCAAGTACTGAGACCACCATAGTGGGTGCTGCTGCTGCCCCGTCCAGACCCCCTTTCCTGGGGTGACACCTCCATCTCCAGCCGCTGCTAACAGCTCCCAGATGCCCCCTTCCCCTAAGAACTGGCCAGAACAAGAGCTGTCTTGGCTGGGAAGTGACTGTTCTTTATGGCCAAGCCGCATCCTTGCTATGCTGAGGGACGACTACAGACAACACCTGGCTAGCACGTGGTACAAAAGTCTAAACCCCTCAGCTCATGGAGAGACAACTCTGGCAAAACTCATGCAGCTGAGCTGCCTGCAGGATCAGGCTGAAGTTAGTCACCAATTAAGCCCACGTCTTTGCTGGCTTCTTCCCCAGTCCTATCCTGCTTCCCTCATTCCTTTACAGGTTTCTCCTGAGAGCTCATCCTCAATAAATCACATACACAGGAATCTGTCTCAGATTCTTTCTCTTGGGAACTTGGCCTAAGGTAGCTAACCTTCTTGACCCAGTCTTAAGTGATGCCCCAATGGAATTACCATTGTCGGGGTTGGCTTAGTTCATAGTCTGATTTGGGATCAAGGCAATAAGAAGAATCCCCTTGACTTCTAAACTATTTCTACACTATAGCTTGTTAGTAGTTGAAGTTACTTAAAGAGAAACAAGCTTTTCATTCTAAACTTAGATTTAAGATTTAAGATACAAAAACTTCAAGGAAAGAAAGCATTTTAAAAGGACAGCATCTTTGGCATTCTAAGTGTTTGGAAAGGAGAACAAGGAAAAAGATATGAAAGAGATGGATGTACATGACATTTTGATTTGGCAATTTTGATGGTGCAAAATGGAAATGGTGGCTTTAATGCAGCTGTTTTTTAATATAGATCATTTTGAGTTTGGTCTATACAAAACCCTGACCTCATCATTGACTATCACTTTATTGTTAATATCCGTGCCTGGAGTGGGGAATATAGGTTAAGGTAGGTGTTCAATATGTACCTCTTTGCTGGATCATTCCCATCACATAAAAATATCTTGTTATTTCTCCAATTTAAAAAATCCTAGATCTTCAAAGTTCTAATCACAAGAAAAAAAATCTTGGTAACTGTGTATGGTAATGAATGCTAGTTAAACTTATTGTACTAATCATTTTGCACTATATACATATATCAATTCATCATATGATAAACCTAAAACTAATACAACATTATATGTCAATTATATCTCAATTAAAAATTATTTGCTCAGGGTCCTCACAGATTCAATGTACCACCCAAATCACTAAATACAGGAAAGCTGTCCACTGAAAAAGGACCACTCACATTGGACAGTTATGTAAATGAGAAGTAAACCTTTATTGGTTTAAGTTAATGCTATTTTAGAGTTTATCAAGCAACCAGCACTTCCCCATTACTCCATTTCTTGTGTGTCACTGCTAATCATCCTTAAATACTTGGTCCCACACATCTCCAGAAAGCAAAAACAAAAAAAAGAAAGAAAGCAAAAAAAAAAAAAATCCGTTTCTTGCTCACCGATACAGCAAAACTCATGTGTCGTTGTCCATCCTTGCTAATCCGAAGTATGGCTTTCCAAACTCTCTTGAACACATTCCAATCTGGTTTTTCCCTCACCATTTTCTGAAAACTGTGCTTGTCGATATCACTGGTGACCTCTGTGTCGCCAAAGCTAAAACCAGTGGTCAATACTCACTTGGTTTGTCAGCTGATCACTCTACTTCTTGACACATTTTCTCTCTGTATCTTCCAGGACACGAGTCTTGCCTGGATATCCTCCTCCCTTCCTGGCTTCTCATTCTCAGTCAACTTTCCTAGTCCCCCTTTTCCTCCCCTTCCTCTAAATATGATAACACCTTGGAATTCAGCCCTTGGACCTGTTCCCTTTTCTGTCCAGAGTCATATCCTGAGTTATCCCACCAAGATTCATGCTTCACACAAGCAATTCCCTGCAGAAGAATCCTGATTAATATCAGCAGCCTGCTCCTCCCTGCCCCCTCCCCAGCTTTAGATGTTAATATTCAAATTCTTACTTAACACCTCTCCTTGGATAGCAAACTTAGCATGCTTAAAAAGACTTCCTGTTATTCCCCACTCTAAAGCGAACTGCAATTTTCCCTTCTGCTGCATTAATGGCACCACTATCTTGACAGTGACTCAGACCAAAATCTTTTGTGTCGACTAGACTCATCTCATTGTCTTGAAGCTCACATCCAATCCATCACTAAATCCAGAAGAATTAACAGTTAAAATAGATATCCAGATTTTGACCACTTTTACTCCTCTTGCTGCCATCGGCTGGTTCAAACCATCATTATTTCTCATCTGGATTAGCTAGTAATTGATCTCCCTGCTCACAGCAGTCATGGTGATCTGGTTAAAAATCAAGTCAGACCACATCATAACTTTAATCAAAATCATCCAAAGGTTTTTCCCAACTCACTCAGAATAAAGCAGAAGTCCTTGCTAACCTCTAAGACCCTATATGAACCGTCCTATCCCATTAATTATCTGACCTTATTCCCTTTCTTTCTTTTACACTCAAGCCATGTCGACCTTCTCACTGTTCCTTGAATACATCACAAACGTTCCCACCTCACAGGCTTTGCACCTGCTTTCCCTTCTGCCTAGCAAGCTTCTTCTGTAGATATAGCTATGCCTGGCTTCCTTCATCCTTTATGTTTTGGTAAAAGGTTACCTTCTTGATAAGGGTTTAGCTGCGTACCTCTGACACTTCATATCCCCTCTCCTGCTTTATTAACTACTCACAATACATTTAACACGAACATATATGACCATAGCCCTATGTTTTTAATTATTTAGCAGTTTTTTCACTTTTTCCTCTCTAGGATGTAAGTTCCATGAGAGTAGGAACATTGGTCTATTGTGTTCGATGTCTATGCCATAGACACCAAAACAGTGTCTGGCACATAGTAGGTGCTCAATTAATGTTTTTTGTATGACTAAGTGAGTGAATGAATGTGTTTGAGCTGAACGGATGTCAAGGCAGGGTGAGGAATGGGTGATATGAACAGTATTTGGAATACAAAAGGCATCGATCAGGCAGCCATGTGTCCATCATGCTAACTTATCTCAGTAAGGGCGATGATTCATTTCAAACAACTTAATCATCTTCTCATTCTTTAAAAATTTACCTGTATCTTAGAGTCTGAAATTCAAATTCCCTTATTTTTTAAGTCATAAAAGGTTATATTACTTCAAGTAATAGATTTGGATGTCTAAAATAAAATACATTTGGTTTTACATTTTTAATTTTTAAAAAAATTTTATTGGCGTATAGTTGATTTACAATATTGTGTTAGTTTTGAGGATACAGCAGAGTGAATCAGTTTTACATATACATATATCCACTCTTTTTTAGATTCTTTTCCCGTACAGGCCATTACAGAGTATTGAGTAGAGTTCCCTGTGCTATACAGTAGGTCCTCATTAGTTATCTATTTTATATAGAGTAGTGTGTGTATGTCAAACCCAATCTTCCAATTTATCCCTCCTCTTTACATTTTTAAATTTTGACAATTAGTATAATTAGTGAATCTGGGTGTCTGTTAAATTGTCTCATGTTTATCTTGAGTGATTGGGTATTTGTTATAATAAAGTTTTCAAATTTTTTGACATCAGTAGACCATCTAATGGTTGTTCAGAATTTTGTATGGACCATCAATTTTTAGCAAGTTAAAAAAAAAAGTCCTCAAAATTTTAAATACAAAGGAAATCCATTTTATGTAAATAATTTTAAATTTAATAATAACTGTTTCATATGTTGAGAGCAACAAAATTGTTTGCAAATTTTTACCAATGTTTTTATATTTAGCTTAATGATGGATAACCTGAGAAGTAGGTTGTTATCCACTCATTTGTTTCTCTTTTTCACTATTATATTTACTTCAAACAAAACTAGAAAACCCTAACCCACAATTATGTGTCAGGAGGGATGGTGGCTCATGTTTGGCTTGACAGATAACTCTGGCAATTTAATTTGAACAAAGCATATTATGAACATATGATTGTGGATCTCAATGAAGATTATTTTCAGTGCTTTTGGTGCTGAATCAATAGTCACAACCCTCAAATTCTGAAAGGTTACATATATCACCTTGCAAATGGATTCCTTGTTTTTATGCTGGTTGAATTCAGATCTGTAAGGTATTACTTGTTGTTCATTTGTTTTCGTCTTCTTTTGCTTCACTCAGGCCATCAAATTCTTTCACAAAAAGTAAATACACTTACAAAATTGGGGGAGAGAGCAAATTTTTGGCAATCAAGTTATTATACAAAATTGGGACATCAATTTCCTTCTTAGCAAAGCAGTCAAGAAAAATATTAATTGTTGAAGAAAAGTTAAATTTTTAGTAATTGAACCATAGTATCAAAATTTGGATTTCCTTTAAAAATCCTGATGTATTCTAATCTTTGATTTTAAAATTGTGGGCTTTTGGCCCTGGGGTGATATGATTATCCTCCTAAAGACCCTAACAGTATGAGATAGTACACTATGAGGAAGCAAGTGGAAAACATAGACATGTTTCCTCAGTCTTGGTCTAGGTTATGAGGAAATGTTTTTATCTCAACCTTCATTTCAAAGACTCACATGTTCACCATTTCTCTTGAAAGCCAACAGACTTCAGTGTGAAAAAGTAAAGTCTTATTTTATCTGTGTTTACTGATTACCATTTAATTAACTGACAATTTTTACTATGTTCTTCTAATATGAATTGTGATCAGGAGGCAAACTGTTGGCTGCTAACTGTTCCCTGTGAATAAATCACCTAGTGGCTAGGAATCTAGGCATGGACTCTTTAATCCTCATAGCAACACTGTTCTTTGTTGCCTATCTAGTGGGTCCTGTATTAACATTTATGTCAACGCATGCTCTCTAGTCTACATCAGTGCTCACAAAACAATCAGAAATTATCTTGTTCTCTAGTTTGAATTTTTAGCACAAAGCAAAACAAAAATTTTTCCTCCATTTCTCCCTCTGTTGAGAATGTCTCCTGTGCTAAGACTTGATTCACATGCTATACATTTCTGGTTTCATCCAATTGTAAATTGGAACACTTGTTAGCACATGCACAGTAACTAGAGAGTAAATATAAAGGTGCAGAGCACAATGAACAATAAAATGCACCAGGACATACAAGTTCAAATAATATTCTAAAGTAAATAGACAAAACTAAATGAAGAAAATTGGCTTTTGCCTTAAATCAAATATACAAAGACAAGGGAAAAGACAGATCAGTTTAATCCCAATTGGTGTCTATAAAATCAACTTAAAAAAAAAAAGAAGCAGGTGATTTTTGCATAGCTTTGGTCACCAATGTATAATATAATTTTTCTCACTTGAGGAACCCCAAGTAAGATGATGGCTACGTCTAAGAAAGGACTGAGCAGATTCAAACAAATTTACCGAGGATACTCAACTGGTCCCTGTAATCTGATGACTTAGTGATACTAGCAGGTAGGTGATCAAGCAAAACATGCACATGGAAATATGCTAGACATGTAAAAACTACTCAGGGGATGGAACAGATCATCCTGAGAGTAAGGCTATAGGGACTTCTTTGATGATGCTTTTGAGTCAAATTGGGATTGCATTAATCATAACAGCCCACTGCTGTAAAGGATTATCCAACAATATCAATGTATAAAGGAACTTTGGTAACAGCTTTTTTTGGTCATGGCTTGTTCAGCTTCCTTTCTGTGCATTATACTTGTCACTAATTTCATGGTTAGTTTTACAGCATTTTGGCAATATAAGATTTATATTAGTGTTTGCTATAAAGAGAAAAACTGAATTTATGCACCTCTCGTTCTTATCTCATCTTTGACTTTAAGAGAGAAAAGTTTCCATTTTGTCCTGGTCCATTTGTTTGCATTTGTTCTGGAAAATATGTACAGGTTTCTTTTATTTATTTTAAAATGACATGAAAACATAGATGTCTTCATAACATACATTCAAAAGTTTCATAGCAGGCATATTTGGAAATGGAGGCTTTACTAGTCCAATAAGATTTTAATTTTTGACATTAACAATTGTATTTCCCATTTGCACTTTTAATTTATATCTACATGTGTGAAATTGTCAGTATATATAGATTCATATCCTGCATTCACACTAAAGACCTGTTACTATTAATGTCATAATTTTATCTGACTGTAATCTTTTTTGTTGTTGTTAATAGCACTTTTATCTTTAATGAAGTATTTCTGAGTTATCCATCTATTTTTATCCATTGGAGATACAACAGTACACACTAATAAGAATGAGACAATTTAACAAACATAACAACATGCAAGCAACCAATTTTATTACTTGAATATTGAAAATACCATTGCAGAGAGAAATCAGTCCCATCTCTTAATTTCTGGGGAGGGGAGAGGGGTTAGAGGTTGAATCAGTTACCAATGGCCAATGAGTTAATCAATTGTGCCTACATAATGAAGCCTCCATAAAAACCCAAAAGGAGGGGATTTCAAAGAGCTTCCATGTTGGGGGACCAGAATGCTTCCATGTGCCACACTGTGCTGGGCCACAAACTCCACGAGGATAGAAACCCCTTTGTTTGGGATGCATCTGGTTGTTGATTTGTATCCTTTAATATCTTTTGTAATAAATGAGTAATCTAGTGAGTAAATGGGTTTTCCTGAGCTCTGAGAGCAGCTCTAGCAAATTAATCAAACTGAGGGAGGGGGCGGTGGGAACCTCTGATTTATAACCAGTAGGTCAGAAGTACAGGTAACAACCAGGGCATCTGAAGTGGGGAGCAGTCTTGTGGGACTGAGCCTTTTACCTGTGGAAGTTGATTCTATCTTCGGGTAGACAGTGTCAGAATTGAGCTGAATTCTTGGACGCCCTGCTGGTGTCCGAGAATTGCTTGTTGTTGGGGGGAAGCCTCCACACACTTTGGAATTGGTCCTGGAACCCCATTTATATCTGTCATCACAAAGCTCAAATATTCCAACAAACAACATGTATTGTTGTTGTCAACATGTCTCAATAATTACATCCATCACTGGGATGAATAGATAACTCTAAAGATTTTTTTCCCAAATTTTAGCACAAAATAAATTTCCTGTGAGAATTTTGCTTTCTCAGATCTTTATCATCTCCCTTTTTCCTTTCTTTCTCTCCTTTCCTGATAGAGTAGAAATAACCAACTTGAATCATGACTCCTGCCCTGAGATACTAAATCTATGTATCATTCATCTCTTTTCAATGAAAGCTGCTTTTTATTATCTATTTGTATTTTCTTTTTTGATCAGCATAAACTACCCATTGAAGCCTATGGGAATCAAATCTCATCCTGGCCTTCTGTGAACTCAGCTACAAGTACATTTCAGGAGGCTCCAAATTTATGTCTCTGGTCCTCTCCCTTTTTACATCATCCTAAATAAACCTCTCTAAGAGTTGTTGGAGGTAGTCGCCCACAGCACCGTCACTTTGATGGACCCTTTGCTTTGCGTCTAACAGTTCTTCCTCTGAATTAGAGAAACCAAGAGGATGTAATTCACTTTTATAATAGTGAAAAATAAATTAAGCTGCTCTACAATACATGTGTGTGTCCTCAGTCACACTCACCATAATTCAGCATGGGACTTTTTCTCTTGCTCCTCCAACGTAGATTTTCTCCATCTTTCTCCTGAGGACTTTGGGGTTTGTCATTAAAAGGATCTGAAGGAATTTAGCACAGGTTTTCATTCCAAACACACTGCAGTGGTCAAATCAAGGGTATTTCATAAGAAAATGGCTCAAGTGAAGGGCTTCCTTCATCAAGAGAGCCAGCTGTGAAGTGGCCAGCCTTCAAGCCTCCTGCCCCTACAGCCTGCTGGCCATGGAGTTGAGTGGGTTCCACTGTCTGCTCCAAACTGCTCCACACGCAGGGCACAGGCACAGCACCCCACCCTGCAAGAGCCACAGGATTTGCATATGGGAAGCTCCCCTGCTGGGATCAAGGGCTCTGACAAGGGCACCCAACCCTTGCTCTTTCCACAGAGAAGGCATCTAATATGCTGAGCCTTTATTTTGCCCCAGGCCATCCTAAACTGCTGACATACCTTATCTTACTATCATCCCAATGGGTATTGGAATCTCTTTTTATGGAGATGGCAGGGGAAGAGCCAAGGGGCAGAACCGATGCTCAGAGTGGTAAAATAACTTGCCAAAAACACAACAAGAGCAGAGACAGAATCTGAATCTGTCTTATGATGCCAAATCCAGATCTCTTTGCCCTTTAACAGGTTGCTTTAGGATGATAGAAATAGTTTAAAACAAAATATTTATTATTTTTAAAGGCGTGTTCCACCACCACATTTCCTAAAAGAGATTATAATTAGATTGTCCCAATCTATTATCATTTAATTCCTTAAGATCTTGGATACTCGTTGAGCACCCAAGAGCATCTAGATAATTCCTTTGAGATCAATACTTTATGCTATTAAAAGCTTTTCACTTGGAGGGCACACAATAAAATATATGCTTCATGGTAACAGAGATTTTTGTCTACTTTGTTCACCAAAATATCCCCAGTGCTTAGAAGGGTACCTGGCTTGTTGAATGAATAAACAGTTAACAGAGAAAAAGATCTCAAAAGTTGTCATCTATTTTGGTTGAGTTTGCTGGCAAAAGGAATATACCATAAACAAATTGTTTTACTTCTCAGTGTTGCCAATGGTAGATGTAAGTAAGCCCTTCAGCGATGAGATGGAGAAGCTTCCTAAAGATTCTACTGAAGAAAACAGAGCAGAACAGAAAGGAGTGGGAATGGTGGTGGTGGGGGGTGTTTTAGAATTAGTGTCAGACCCCATAAAGTCTTGGGCTATGGAAAGTGGCAGGGCAAGTGGAAGTCAAAGATGTGGGGACAGTAATGGGTCTGAGGTTCTCGGCAGAACCTTAATGAAAAATCAGCTCTTGGCAGCACCCACAACCCATCCTCTTTGGGGGTCCCTCTGATGGGTGCAGAATTTCAGGGGCAGGCTAGCCAGTGTCCTCTGCCCATGGTCTGTGCTCTTGGTAGTATCTGCCTAAGGAAACTGGCATGTGGAAGATTGGCCTAAGCCAGGAGGGGTCTGCCCCAGATTGCCTCAAACATGAGACACATGAGCTTGGCCCAAACTGTCCAACCTGGATACAGAAGCTCAAGTCACCTTCCTTTGCTGCACTCTCCTTTGGGAGTGATGGCTCAGCCTCCCAGCTCATGTTTGCCAAGAAAACACTAAGTTTATACAAGGAAACAGGTCATCTGTGGAGGCCCAATAATCAAACTAGAAACTACCAAATAAGGATAACTGATTTACCCTTTAGACTGCTGCCTGGTAGGTTAAAGGGACCCAAGCTTGCCATGCAAGACACAAGTAGCGTAACTACATTTAAATAAAAGCCCAGATAACATTAAGATCCTTCATCAAAGTCCCTCTCTGCAATAGATAATATAAGGATGGGTAGGCACATTACAGGGACTCTAAATTATGCATCAAAGAACTACTATAGAATGCAGAGGGACATTAAGTTGCCTGATGAAACCTGAATTTTTTTCTGGGCATATGCTGATTTTAAGGATAGTCCTTTTCTTGAGCAGCACGAGTCCGATAAATGTATTGTTCAAAGGTCAAGGTGCTTATCTAACGACTTTTCTTCTTCCTTCTCCTCTTCCTCATTATTATTATTATTATCGTTATAAAATAACATATGCATATTGTAAGACAGTCAAATAGTACCAAAGGATATAAAATGAAAAATTAAAGACTCTTTCTCTCCCTCATTTCTACTTCCAATAGGATTTTACCATTATCAGTTTCCTGTTTCTAAAATTATAAAATGGGGGGATAAAAAGCCTTAAAAAAATCCTACATTTAATACATTCAGATAGATAAGGGAAGACACAACATCTAGGAGATAGAATAGAATGCTATATAACAAAAGAAAAATCAGAAAGCAATGTAGAGTCCTTGAACATTAAAAATAAATAAATATCAGAAAATTTAAAACTCTTCAAAGGCTAGAGGAGAATATTCAAGAACAATCCCAGAAGGTAGAACTAGAAGAAAAAGATGAAAAATGTGTTTTTAAAAGATAAGAAACTTAGGAGATCAATCCAGGAGATGCAATATATAAATATGGTAGTTCCCAAAAAGAAAGAAGAAAACTGAAGAAATAAAAATTTTAAAGAAATAATCCATCCATTAATTCAATAAATGTATACTGAGAGGTCATCATATTCCAGACATTTCTAGGTGATTGTAATACATCAGCAAACAAAACTGATAAAAATGACTGCTCTTTCTGGAATTATACTCTTGTAGGGGGAAACAAACAACAGTCAGATCAGTTACATGATATGGTAGCAGCTGGTAAGTGCTATCAGAAACAAACAAAAACAAACAAACAAAACAGAAGCAGGAATCCAGAGTAGATGTGGGAGGTGGTTACTAATTTAAATAGAATAACTACCAGTGATTAAGGCAGGCCTCAGTTATAAAAGGTGAGGTTTGACAAAGAGTTGAAGGAGGGCCTTAGCTATGAGGACATCTGAGGAAAGTTTCTTCCAGAGGAAGCAGCAAAAAGAAAAAGTCCTAATATCTGAGGTACCTGTGGCTAGAAGTGGAGTGAGCAGATCCCGTAGGGCCTTTGTAAGGACTCTAAATTTTACAGGGATCTATTGGAGAAATCTGGATTTTGGTCTGCCATTGTGTGATTCTATGTGTTATCCTTACCTTTTGTGGGAGGATGGCATAAAAGTTATCCTGACTAAAGAAAAAAAAAAAATTTGGAAGCCTTTCTTCTTTCTGTATTCTATGAAACAGTTTAAATAAGATTCTGTTTATATATACTACTTGAACTATTCATAGAACTGAATCTGTGAAAGTATCTGGTCCTGACATTTTTTTTCAGAGGTATATTATGGAATACTTATACTTTAGCCTATTGCCACTGGTCTACTTAAGGTTTTCTATCTATCTCAAATCAGTTTGTAATTATTCATATTTTCGACTTCAACCAGGCTTTCAAATTTATTTGTATAGTTGAGCAAGTTCTTCTATTTTGATTTTCTTAATGTCTTCTGATTTGGGGCTTGTTATTTGTTCTAATTTGGAGCACATTTACTTTTTCTGTTTTCTCCCTGATTTGTATGAGATAGTGTTTTATATATATAATTGAATTATTCAAAGAAACAATTCTTGAATACATATATATATATATTCTGTTTCTATTAAGAAATAGAATATGAATATATTCATTTCTATTTCTTAATGCATTAAGTTCTGTGTTTGTCTTTGTTTTGACCCTTGTTTTGTACTTTTTCAGTTTCATGTATCACATGATGGTTAAAAGCACAGACTTTGAAGTCAGACATACTGGAGTCTAATATTGATTTTTCCACTAGTAATTGTGTTGCTTCTTCAAAAGTATAAATATAAATGAATGTTCTCTTGCTAACCAGATTAATTCCTCCTTTGATGCAGATTCCTGTAACAGCTTTTTGTTTTTATCTTTCTTCCCTTCGTTTCCAATTTATTGTTTCATTGGTTTTTATTGTGGCTTCATTTAGTCATAGATACCCTCTTGGAATGTTTCTATTTGGAGTCTACTTCATGGAAATGCCATTTATTGCAACACAATTTTTTTTCAGATTTAATGAAGTAAAATTGACAAATAAAACTTGTGTATACGTAAGGTTGTACAACTTGATGTTTTGATATACATGAACTTTGAGAAACAATCACCACACCCACACTAATTAACATAGCCATCACCTCACATAGTCACCATCTTCTTTTTATTTCTTTGTATGCATGTGTATGTGTGGGGGGGGGGGGGTGAGAACTCTTAAGATTTACCCTCTCAGAAAATTTCAAGTATGTGATACAATATTGTTAACAATATTAACTATAGCCACACTGCTGTACATTGGATCTCATGAACTTATTCATCTTGTATAATTGAAACATTGTACCCCTGATTAACACAATTTTGAGAGTGTCTGGGAAGTGAGGTGAGAAATCCAACAATCCCATCTTGTATATGTTTTCCCTCAGCATTCAGCAATTATTACTTCTGGGTAAGAAAATCACAAACACTTATGTCTCCCTATAAAATTCCGTAGCTCATGGACCTTTAGTTGGGTGAATTAATATTTATTTATTTTTGCTCATTTGCCTCTGTTTAGTAGCTACTGAGCTGTTTGCAGTTTTCCTGTCTTCTCCACTCTCCTGGTACCCAGGCTGTTCTTTTAAGATTTTTAGAGAAACTGACAATCTGCTTGAAATGTGTCCATCAGCAGCCTTCCTTGAAGCTATTCAGTTTCACTGTGCATGCATATTTTATCCCTGTTTTTCGTGGTGTTGTAGATTGTGACATGCTTTGTTATAGTTAGAGAGTTACAAGAGGACAAAAACTCTCGTGAATTATATACTTTTTTTAGAAAAAAGCACTAGTGTTTTCAAATTTTATTCTCCTCAGTTATAACTTTTTTTTCTTTTTCTCCATCCTGGTTCTGTTACATAATCCTTCTCTTCATTCTCCCAGCTCCCTTTCTGTTCGTAACTTGGGCCTTAGCTGGTATTTGGTCCAAAAAATGATATATTCCTCTTCGTCACCTTTTAAGAGTAATTTCTATGCTATTTTTCCCTCAGTTATAAGTGGTCTCTGTAGTTCCCAGGAGGTATATGTAATGGTCGGCTGACTGACTTGCAGTTTTCCATCTTTATAACTGAAGCTTCATAATCCTCATCTCATGGTTGATTTTCACCACCAACAGGACTGAATTCTGTTCCTAGACAGGATTATAATTTGCAGGACAAACACCTGGCTCTCCCAATAGATACACCATTTTCCATTTCCTCAGGCTGTAAAGCACTGCTTATCTAGTTCATCATCATGCCATTGAACCCTTACCCTGCTCTTTAATTCTAGCTGCTGAATTACCCTCCTATTTCATCAGGTGCAATCCATCCAAAATTAAAGGCCCATACAGTAGTTATTTATTGCTGTATAACAAATGACCCCAAGACTTAGTTACTAAAACAAGAGCCATTTGTTTTCTTATAGTGTCTATGGGTCAGAAATTTGGGAGCAGATTAGCTGGGTGACTCTTGCTTGGGTCTCTCATGAAGTTGTAGTCAGCATCTTAGTAGGGGCTGCATTCATCTGAAAGCTTGACCAGGGCGGGAGGATCTGCTTCCAAGATGGCACCACACATGGCTTTTGGCAAGATAACTCAGGTTCTCACCATGGAGGATTTCCCATAGACTGCCTGAGCATCTTCATGACATGGTAATTGGATAACTTATGCAAGAGGGAGAAAGAGAGCAAGAGTGAAGCCACAGTGTATTTTCTGATCTAGCCTCAGAAGCCACATGACATATCTCTGCCATATTCCATGAGGCACACAGACCAACCCTGGTAAAATGTTGGAAGGAGTGGCATAGGGGCCAGAATGCCAGGAGGTCAGAATCCTTCAGGACACTGACCACTCCACAGACTCAACTGACAGGACAACTTCAACAAGTTTTCTCCCCTATATCTTTGTATTGATTGCTGCATGAGAAACTAGCCCAAAGTGTAGTGGCTTGAAATAACCACCATTTACTTCTTGTCATAATTCTACAAGTAGACAATTGATCAGGCTTAGCTGGGATGGACCACTGGGGTTGAATGATCCAAGATGACCCCACTCACATGTCTGGGGTTGGTGCTGCCTGTTGACTGAGCATCTCTTTCTGTGGTCTCTCATGATTCAACTGTCTAGCCCATTTGCTTCCTTATGTGGCAAAGGGAATTTTCCAAAGGATGAAGGCAGAAACTGCACTGAGGCTTTGAGACTCACTTCATGTCACTTCTACCACGTCGTACTGGCCGAAATAAATCACGAGCCCAGCCCAGATTCAAGGGTAAGAAAATGGACTCCACCATTTAAGGCAACCATGATTTTTAGTCAGCCACATTCTTCATTTCTGATGTCACTGTTTCCAACTGTATCTCATTTCTGCACCCCATCATTCTTTTTTAAAAAAATTTTATTGGAGTATAGTTGATTTAAAATGTTGTGTTTCAGGTGTACAGCAAAGTGAATCAGTTATACATATACATATATCCATTCTTGTTTAGATTCTTTTCCCATATAGGTCATTACAGAGTATTGAGTAGAGTTCCTTGTGCTATGCAGTAGGTCCTTGTTAGTTATCTAGTTGATATTTAGTAGATTAGTAATCCCAATCTCCCAATTTATCCCTTCCCCCCCCCTTTCCCCTCTGGCAACCATAAGTTTGTTTTCTACATCTGTGACTCTATTTCTGTTTTGTAAATAAATTCATTTGTCCCATTTTTTTTTAGATTTCACATATAAGTGATATCATGAGTGGAACTAGAGCAAATAATTTTAAAATTTGTATGGAAACACAAAAGACCCCGAATATCTTGAGAAAGAAGAACAGAGCTGGAGGAATCACACTCCCTGACTTCAGACTATACTACAATGGTACAATAATCAAAACAGTATGGTACAGGCACAAAACTAGACACATAGATCAATGGAACAGGATAGAAAGCCCAGAAATAAACCCATGAACTATGATCAATTAATCCATGACAAAGGAGGCAAGACTATACAATGGAGAAAGACAGTCTCTTCAATAAATGGTGCTGGGAAAACTGGACAGCTAAATGTAAAGAATGAAATTAGGACATTCTTTAGCACCATATACAAAAATAAACTCAAAATGGATTAAAGATTTAAATGTAAGACCATATACAATAAAACTCCTAGAAGAAATATAGGCAGAACACTCTTTGACATAAATCGTAGCAATATTTTTTGGATCCACCTCCTAAAGTAAAGGAAATAAAGGCAAAAATAAACAAACAGGACCTAATTGAATCTAAAAGCTTTTGCCCAGCAAAGGAAACCATTGACAAAAAGAAAAGACAACCTACAGAATGGAAGAAAATATTTGCAAATAATATGACTGATAAAGGATTATTATCCAACATATAACAACAGCTCATACAACTCAACATCAAAAAGCAAACACCCTGATTAACAAATGGGCAGAAGAACTGAATAAACATTTATTCAAAGAGGAAATGCAGATGGCCAACAGGCACATGAAAAGATTCTCAACATTGCTAATCATCAGGGAAATGCAAATCAAAACCACAATGAGATATCACCTCACACCTGTCAGAATGGCTATCATTAAAAAGAACACAAATTACAAGTGTTGGCGAGGATGTGAAGAAAAGGGAACCCTCATACACTGTTCGTGGGATTGTAAATTGGTGAAGCCACTGTGGAAAACAGTATGGAGGTTTCTAAAAAAAGTAACAGTAGAGCTACCATATGATCCAGCAATTCCTCTCCTGGGTATCAATATTGCTTATAGATGAATTCAGATGTAACATTGGCTGGCTGTAATAGGGGGTCAAAATTTTCTTACATTCACCCAGAATTCAACCAGTTGCATACCTCAATCCACTCTGTCATGAAAAGCATCCCAAATTTATGCATACCATCCAAGCCATGTCCTTGGCCTTATTCCTATCTCTGGACTTCCATTTCTTTTCAGATCTGATCCTTTTATGAAGATTTTCTTAATAGAAGCCATTCTAGATGGATTCCCTTACCCTGTTTCTCTCAGTTCTCCATTTATCTCACACATACTAAAACTGTTCACATAAATTTCCATTCTCAGGTATACACATCCATGTCTTCCCAGATTTCCTCCTGAGTCATACTGCCCTAAAGGCCATATCCACCAAGTGTGTATTTTTCTATTCCACCCCCAACCATTGGAAGCCACACTTGTGAAGCAAAGAGATAAAGCACATTTTTTAACGCAACTTGCAAATGTATCCTCATTCCTTTATGGCCACACCTTTTAAATCTCAGAATTTAATCTCCAGAAAGATTCCACATCTCCTTTTTGTCAGTCAAGGAAAATTATATAATCTGTTATGTTTCCATTGTTCCCTTGGATACCAGGAAGGTTAGAGCTAATTTAATGCTTATACATAAGTAACATAACCAAGGGGGTGGGATCTGGATTTGGGGAAGGGAATTTTCCACATAAGACCCTTTCTGATGCCTCAATTTGGAGTCCAGCTATGAATTCCACTAGCTCTATGATAAGTCAGAAACTCAACCATGTTTTTGGACCATCTGGATGATAAGAAACCTTTCTCTTTAGCACATTTTGTTTCTTTAATCAGTAGTTCCCCAATCACCAGTGCACACCATACACACCATATCATATTTTCCAAACACCTGAACGGTCTGGCACAGACATCTGGATGAAGTTGAGGCTCACAGAGGTTATTAACCTACTGGCCCCAATCCTTTAGCAAGGAAGAGGCAAAAAGGGGGGGAGTTGTTGAACTTAGGTTGCCTGAAACAAGGTCCTCTTTCTTTCCACTTTATCTATAGAGTCACTTCTTTCTCACCTATAAATGCATAACTTATTGTATGTTTTATTCATTAGACAATTAACCAGATACTGCTTTGTGATTGCTTTTATTTTTTTTTTAATTTTTCAAGAAACTGTTTGTTATTCTTTGGTAGATGGGCGTAGAAGATGGAAATTTGTATTACACTTTTCTATATCTTTCTGTATCATTCATTATCACAGAAGTACTTTAACAGAAGTACTTCTGGTAAATTGTGGGTGCACTATTCATAGAGAATGAATGAATATTTTAAAATACTATTGAGTGTGAGACTTCCTCTCCAAAATTGCTATACTTCCTAGGCTGGTTCTGCTCAGGGAGAATAAAATGTGCATTCAATCCTGAAGTATCTCTGAGTCATTTTGCCGGCTACAATCTAGTTCTACTAGCTTTCAGAGGATTTCTTTCCAATAAGACCAAAACATCAGGATGTGTAAAATTATTTATCTGTGCTATCACCCTCATCAGTGTATTCTAAGGGTATGGATAAGTATTTGAAATAAATCATATTAAGGGGGGGTTTCCTGGAGCATATTTAGAAACGTCCTTCTTTACTGCTGCCCTCCACCAGTGCATGAGTAACAGGAGAGGGCTGGATTCTGTGCCTCCAGAGGTAACTCTTGAGCAGTGTCAATACGTCTGATCTCACAATCCGCTGCCTTTCTAAAACCCAGAGAAGGCTTGGGGTTCTTCAAGAGCCTGAAGTAGGATTGAATCATGCTCCAGAAAGAATGACAGAGGAAACAGAAAGTCTCATTTTATTGCATACAGCTGTTTATAGCAGTTGGCTGGGTGCAACCTTACACTGAGAGCATTGCCCATTCCAGACATGGCACTCCGAGGGGGGGAGAGCAAAATCAACAGCTCCTTATGATGCAGTGTCACTGGCTTGGCGTATTTTGTTTTCAGGAAATAGCATCTACACCTTGATGAACGTTTCTCTCGGTGTCTTTGCATTTTCCCAGCCTCTCTGTTTTATTACCAGAGTGAGAAGAAATCTTTTTTTTCTGGCAAATTTGAAGCTGAATTACCACAAGACAACAGCTTTTCATCAGTATTTGGAGCTGCTCCCTGCAGTTGGCCTGTGCTGTTCTCTGGCAACGCGAGAAATTTATGGTGGCTCAAGTGCCAGAGAGTTCCAAGGTCGCTTTTCTTTTCAGCGTGAAGGGAACAGCGTATCTGCACAGCATCCTTGCGCTGATTAAACAGTCTGAGAGGAACTAAGCACTAGGGTGAGAAATTGCGTTTTGTATATAAGGACATCTCTAGGAAAGGAAGGAAGAACATCTCAGAAAAATGTATGTGTAAACTGGACTTATTTATTTTTACAAGATCTAGATCATTTTTCTTTTTTTTTTTTGCACTTTATATTTTTCTTCCAGTTTTATTGAGATGTAATTAACAGCGCTGGATAAGTTTAAGGTGTACAGCATAACGACTTAATTTGCACGTATGATGAAATGATTATCACAGCAAATTTAGTGAACATATATCATCTCATATAGATAAAAAATGAAAGAAATAGAAAAAATGCTTTTCCTTGTGATGAGAATTCTTAGGATTTACTCTCTTAACTTTCAGAGATAACATACATCACTGTTAATGATATTTATCATGTTGTACTTTACATCTCTAGAATAAATTGTCCTTATTTAATTTCTTGGTTTGCTGTCAGATCCCCATGACTGTCATTGTTGTCATCTCACTGAGCAGCTCCCGATAAACTTCAGTTCTTGTCTTCTAACAGAGAAAGATGGCTGCCCTGTTTCGCTTGAGATGCCAATGAATACAAGAAATAGGGGTATTTCTATAATAGACACTTTCATAACTGAGCTCCATCCTCAAACTGACTTGATCAAACCACATCAGTGTGGCCCTTTCTGTCTATAGGACATGCATTCCAGGGCACCACTTAGGTCCTGTTTTGTTTTGTTTTTTGAATTGTATTTATTTTTTTATACAGCAGCTTCTTATTAGTTATCTATTTTATATATATTAGTGTATATATGTCAATCTCAATCTCCCAATTCACCCCACCACAACCACGCCCCCCCACCACTTTCCCCCCTTGATATCCATATGTTTGTTCTCTACATCTGTGTCTCTATTTCTGCCCTGCAAACCAGTTCAGTTGTACCATTTTTCTAGGTTCCATGTATATGCATTAATATACAATGTTTTTCTAATTCTGACTTACTTCACTCTGTATGACAGTCTCCAGATCCATCCACGTCTCTACAAATGACACAATTTTGTTCCTTTTTATGGCTGAGTAATATTCCATTGTGTATATGTACCACATCTTCTTTACCTATTCACCTGTTGATGGGCATTTAGGTTGCTTCCATGACCTGGCTATTGTAAATAGTGCTGCAATGAACATTGGGGTGCATGTGTCTTTTTGAATTATGGTTTTCTTTGGGTATATGCCCAGTAGTGGGATTGCTGGGTCATATGGTAATTCTATTTTTAGTTTTTTAAGGAACCTCCATACTGTTCTCCATAGTGGCTGTATCAATTTACATTCCCACCAACAGTGCAAGAGTGTTCCCTTTTCTCCACACCCTCTCCAGCATTTATTGTTTGTAGATTTTCTGATGATGCCCATTCTAACCGGTGTGAGGTGATACCTCATTGTAGTTTTGATTTGCATTTCTCTAATAATTAGTGGTGTTGAGCATCCTTTCATGTGTTTGTTGGCAATCTGTATATCTTCTATGGATAAATGTCCATTTAGGTCTTCTGCCCATTTTTTCATTGGGTTGTTTGTTTTTTTAATATTGAGCTACATGACCTGTTTATATATTTTGTAGATTAATCCTTTGTCAGTTGATTCATTTACAAATATTTTCTCCCATTCTGAGGGTTGTCTTTTCATATTGTTTGGAGTTTCCTTTGCTGTGCAAAAGCTTTTAAGTTTCATTAGGTCCCCTTTTTTAATTTTTGTTTTTATTTCCATTTCTCCAGGAGGTGGATCAAAAAAGATCCTCCTGTGATTTATGTCACAGAGTGTTCTTCCTATGTTTTCCTCTAAGAGTTTTATAGTGTCTGGTCTTACATTTAGGTCTCTAATCCATTTTGAGTTTATTTTTGTGTATCGTGTTAGGAAGCATTCTAATTTCATTCTTTTACATGTAGCTGTCCAGTTTTACCAGCACCACTTATTGAAGAGACTGTCTTTTCTCCATTGTATATCCTCGCCTCCTTTGTCATAGATTAGTTGACCATAGGTACGTGGGTTTATCTCTGGGCTTTCTATCATGTTCCATTGATCCATATTTCTGTTTTTGTGCCAGTACCATATTGTCTTGATTACTGTAGCTTTGTAGTATAGTCTGAAGTCAGGGAGTCTGATTCCTTCAGCTCCGTTTTTTTCTCTCAAGACTGCTTTGGCTATTCGTGGTCTTTTGTGTCTCCATACAAATTTTAAGATTTTTTGTTCTACTTCCATAAAAAATGCCACTGGTAATTTGATAGGGATTGCATTGAATCTGTAGATTGCTTTGAGTAGTATAGTCATTTTCACCATGTTGATTCTTCCAATCCAAGAACATGGTATATCTCTCCATCTGTTGGTATCATCTTTAATTTCTTTCATCAGTGTCTTATAGTTTTCTGCATACAGGTCTTTTGTCTCCTTAGGTAGGTTTATTCCTAGGTATTTTATTCTTTTTGTTGCAATGGTAAATGGGAGTGTTTCCTTAATTTCTCTTTCTGATCTTTCATTGTTAGTGTATAGGAATGCAAGAGATTTCTATGCATTAATTTTGTATCCTGCAACTTTACCAAATTCATTGATTAGCTCTAGTAGTTTTCTGGTAGCACCTTTAGGATTTTCTATGTATAGCATCATATCATCTGCAAACAATGACAGTTTTACTTCTTTTCCAATTTGTATTCCTTTTATTTCTTTTTCTTCTCTGATTGCCATGGCTAGGACTTCCAAAACTATGTTGAATAATAGTGGCAAGAGTGGACATCCTTGTCTTGTGCCTGATCTTGGAGGAAATGCTTTCAGTTTTTCACCATTGAGAATGATGTTTGCTGTGGGTTTGTCATATATGGCCTTTATTATGTTGAGGTAGGTTCCCTCTATGCCCACTTTCTGGAGAGTTTTTATCATAAATGGGTGTTGAATTTTGTCAAAAGCTTTTTCTGCATCTATTGAGATGATCATATTGTTTTTATTCTTCAATTTGTTAATATGGTGTATCACATTGATTGACTTGCGTATATTGAAGAATCCTTGCAACCCTGGGATAAATCCCACTTGATCATGGTGTATGATCCTTTTAATGTGTTGTTGGATTCTGTTTGCTAATATTTTGTTGAGGATATTTGCATCTATTTTCATGAGTGATATTTATCTGTAATTTTCTCTTTTTGTAGTATCTTTGTATGGTTTTGGTATCAGGTTGATGGTGGCCTCATAGAATGAGTTTGGGAGTGTTCTTCCTCTGCAATTTTTTGGAAGAGTTTGAGAAGGATGGGTGTTAACTCTTCTCTAAATGTTTGATGGAATGCACTTGTGAAGCCATCTGGTCCTGGACTTTTGTTTGTTGGAAGATTTTTAATCCCAGTTTCAATTTCAGTGTTTGTGATTGGTCTGTTCATATTTTCGATTTCTTCCTGGTTCAGTCTTGGAAGGTTATACCTTTCTAAGAATTTGTCCATTTCTTCCAGGTTGTCCATTTTATTGGCATAGAGTTGCTTGTAGTAGTCTCTTATGATGCTTTGTATTTCTGCAGTGTCTGTTGTAACCTCTCCTTTTTCATTTCTAATTTTATTCATTTGAGTCCTCTCCCTCTTTTTCTTGATGAGTCTGGCTAATGGATTATCAATTTTGTTTACCTTCTCAAAGAACCAGCTTTTAGTTTTATTGATCTTTGTTATTGTTTACTTTGTTTCTGTTTCATTTATTTCTGCTCTGATCGTTATGATTTCTTTCCTTCTACTAACTTTTGGTTTTGCTTGTTCTTCTTTCTCTAATTCCTTTAGGTGTATGGTTAGATTGTTTATTTGAGATTTTTCTTGTTTCTTGAGGTAGGCTTGTATTGTTGTAAATTTCCCTCTTAAAACTGCTTTTGCTTCATCCCATAGGTTTTGGATCATCGTGTTTTCATTGTAATTTTTCTCTAGGTATTTTTTGATTTCCTCTTTGGTTTCTTCAGTGATCTCTTGGTTATTTAGTAACGTATTGTTTAGCCTCCATGTGTTTGTGTTATTTTTATGTTTTTTTTCCCTGTAATTGATTTCTAATTTCATAGTGTTGTGGTCAGAAAAGATGCTTGATATGATTTCAGTTTTCTTAAGTTTACCGAGGCTTGATTTGTGACCCAAGATGTGATCTATCCTGGAGAATGTTCTGTGTCCACTTGAGAAGAAAGTGTAATCTGCTGATTTTTTTTGGAATGTCCTGTAAATATCAATTAAGTCTATCTGGTCTATTGTGTCATTTAAAGCTTGTGTTTCCTTATTAATTTTCTGTTTGGCTGATCTGTCCATTGGTGTAAGTGAGGTGTTAAAGCCCCCCACTATTATTGTGTTACTGTTGATTTCCTCTTTTATAGCTGTTAGCAGTTGCCTTATTTATTGAGGTGCTCCTATGTTGGGTACATATATATTTATAATTGTTATATCTTCTTCTTGGATTGATCCCTTGATCATATGTAGTATCCTTCCTTGTGTCTTGTAACATTCTTTATTTTAAAGTTTTTTTTAATCTGATATGAGTATTGCTACTCCAGCTTTCTTTTGATTTCCATTTGCATGGAATATCTTTTTCCGTCCCCTCACTTTCAGTCTGTATGTGCCCATAGGTCTGAAGTGGGTCTCTTGTAGACAGTATATAGATGGGTCTTGGTTTTGTATCCATTCAGTGAGCCTGTGTCTTTTGGTTGGAGCATTTAATCCATTCAGATTTAAGGTAATTATCGATATGTATGTTTCTATTACCATTTTCTTAATTGTTATGGGTTTGTTTTTGGAGGTCTTTTCTTCTCTTGTGTTTCCCACTTAGAGAAGTTCCTTTAGCATTTGTTGTAGAGCTAGTTTGGTGGTACTGAATTCTCTTAGCTTTTGTTTGTCTGTAAAGCTTTTGATTTCTTCATTGAATCTGAATGAGATATATGCTGCGTAGAGTAATCTTGGTTGTAGGTTCTTCCCTTTCATCACTTTAAATATATTGTGCCACTCCCTTCTGGCTTGTAGAGTTTCTGCTGAGAAATCAGCTGTTAACCTTATGGGAGTTCCCTTGTATGTTATTTGTCATTTTTCCCTTGTTGCGTTCAATAATTATTCTTTGTCTTTAATTTTTGTCAATTTGATTATTATGTGTCTTGGCTTGTTTCTCCTTGGGTTTATCCTGCCTGGGACTCTCTGTGCTTCCTGAACTTGGGTGGCTATTTCCTTTCCCATGTTGAAGAAGTTTTCAACTATAATCTCTTCAAATATTTTCTCGGGTCCTTTCTCTCTCTCTTCTCCATCTGGGACCCGTATAATGTGAATGTTGTTGTGTTTAATATTGTCCCAGAGGTCTCTTTGGCTGTCTTCATTTCTTTTCATTGTTTTTTCTTTATTCTGTTCTGTGGCAGTGAATTCCATTATTCTGTCTTCCAGGTCACTTATCTGTTCTTCTGCCTCAGTTATTCTGCTATTGATTCCTTCTAGTGTATTTTTCATTTCAGTTATTGTATTGTTCATCTTTGTTTGTTTGTTCTTTAATTCTTGTAGGTCTTTGTTAAACATTTCTTGCATCTTTTCGATCTTTGCCTCCATTCTTTTTCCGAGGTCCCGGATCATCTTCACTACCATTATTCTGAATTCTTTTTCTGGAAGGTCGCCTATCTCCACTTAATTATTTGTTTTTCTGGGGTTTTATCTTGTTTTTTCATCTAGTACAAAGTTCTCTGCCTTTTCATTTTGTCTATCTTTCTGTGAATGTGGTTTTCCTTCCACAGGCTGCAGAATTGTAGTTCTTCTTGCTTCTGCTCTTAGGCCCTGTTTTTATGGAATTTACACACAACCTATAATGACTCTATCAGTTTCCTAGCACTGCTGTAACAAATTACCACAAACTTGGTGACTCAAAACAACAGAAATGTATTCTCTCAGAATTCTAGAGACCAGAATTTCAAAATCAAGATGTCAGCAGAGGCTCCAGGGGAGATGGCATTCCTGGTTTGTGGCCACATGACTTCAATCTCTGCCCCATAGCCACGTGGTTTCTACCTCTTCTCTTTGTGTCTCTTATATGGATATTTTTCATTGGATTTAGGGCCCAAGATTATTTCATTTTGAGATACTGAACTTACCTACACTTGCAAAGACTTTTTTTCAAATTAGGTCACAGTCAGATGTTCTTTGGATTAGGACCTGGATCTATCTTTTGGTGCCACCAATCAGTCCACTACAATGACTAAAATACCAATAAGATCAACTGAAATATGACTGCGAGCGTTCCCCTAATTAACAACTTTTCTGCTTATTGCTTTGGGTGTGAATTAAAGAGCAGATCAAAGTTGGAATGATCCTTCATAATGTAAAGCAATGCATGGTACAAAGTACGGGGAATGAACTGGTTTGAGGATATGCACGCAGAACATTTTACAGGCAATAAAAATATATGGAGAGAAGAGTAAAGAAAATTTTAGGTCATTGCTTCCCTCAATTGTCTGTATAAGGGGAAAGGTCTATTATAGCAGGGAGATATTAGCAGGGGATAGATAAAAGAGTTGCTGTTTCAGGAATGGATCATCCCATTTACAGGTGCATCAAAAATGACTTTTTCCTAGTTCCTGAGTTGAAAGCCTTTGATGATTAGAAACGGGCAACCCTCTTCAAATTTTAAAGTTTTCTGAAGGAAAGTCTTTTCAAATCATTTTTCACCTCGTTAAAACATAGCTGTAAAATGGGGTGAGCTTTTATGCATTTGGTCACTAAGGTTTAGCAGCAGCCTCCCCAAGTACCACCCACTCAGTGTTCCTGTGGGATCTGCTGAGCTGCCAGGTGAGGGGGAAGATGTGGAAAGACAGGGTTAGATGCCAAGGAAATGGTGGAAACTCTTTTCAAAGGAAATTAGACCATGCCTTGCATTATTCCTCTTTGACATTTCTTCTAGACCTTTGCCAACAGAACATAAAGTTTTATTCAGTTCTGCATATATTTGCCATGGAATGCTTGATTCAACTTGAGACATTCTCTGAGAAGCTGTTTTGAAAGTCTGGAATCTTCATGGCATTCAAACTTATCTGATATTCTCTTGAAATGATGTTCAACATTGCTAATTATTAAAGAAATGCAAATCAAAGCTACAATTTGGTATCACCTCACACTGGTCAGAAGGGCCATCATCAAAACATCTACAAGTAATAAATGCTGGAGAGGGTGTGGAGCAAATGGAACCCTCCTACCCTGTTGGTGGGAATGTAAATTGTTACAGCCACTATGGAGAACAGTATGGAGGTTCCTTAAAAAACTAAAAATAGAGCTACCATATGATACTACAATCCCACTCCTGGGCATACATCCAGAGAAAAACATAATTCAAAAAGATGCATGCACCACAATGTTCATAGCAGCAGTACTTACAGTAGCTGAGACATGGAAGCAACCTAAGTGTCTATTGACAGGTGAATGTATAAAGAAGATGTGGTATATATACACAATGGAATATTACTTGGCCATAAAAAGGAATAAAATAATGCCATTTACAACAACATGGATGGACCTAGAGATTACCATACTAAGTGAAGTAAGCCAGACAAAGTCATGTATCATATGATATTGCTTATATGTGGAATCTTAAAAAAAAATGATACAAATGAACTTATTTATAAAACAGAAATAGACTCACAGACATAGAAAACAAACCTATGGTTACCCAAGAGGAAGGGGGGGAGATAAATTAGGAGTTTGGAATTAAAATATACACACTACTATGTATAAAATAGATAACCAACAAGGACCTACTGTATAGCACAGAGAACTACACTCAATATCTTGTAATAACCTATAATGGAAGAGAATGTAAAAAAAGAACATATATGTATATATAACGGAATCACTTTGCTGTATACCTGTAACTAAGACAACATTGTAAATCAACTATATTTTAATAAAAATTTTAAAAAATAAAGTCTGGAATCTTCATGGTTTTCAAACCTATCTGATATTCTCTCATTGGATATATTGGATATATCCAATTGGATATATTGGATTATGTGTTTATCATATCCACCACACGTGGAGGGAACCTCATTTGTATTGTTCACTTCTGAATTTCCCAGCAGCCCGGACAGAGTGTGACACCAAATATGCATTGCATAAGTGAATGGAGGTCCTAGGAGTCTTGGGCAGCAATGTATGGGGCTGTATACTGACACTCTTTGGACGTCACTGCTTAAAACTAAAAGCTAAAGTAAGAGGAATGAGTTAAATTGAAATGAATTTGTAAATGTTATTTTAAAAATAGTTTGAATATATATTCTCTTTGGAATTCTTTTAGCCTATAAATATCCTCTACATAAAAGAGAGGAAAAGATGTGGAAAAAATGTCTTCCTTTCACTACTTTCGTCACGGATCTTCTTTTTGTGATTGCTGCAACTTTTGCATACCAATCTGGTAATCAGAGTTGTGCAAACCTACAAGTTGTAAAGAACCAGGAGGAGGAACTTGAATGTGATGTTGTGGAGGCAGGTCTACATTTCCCCATGTGTAATAACAGTGCCGGGGACGTATGGGAGGATGGAACACTGGCTGGTAGCATGAATCAGAAACGAGTGGGTGATAGCCTGCTTCCCAAGAGTGTCTCATAATGCAATTCTTCTCTCATAATCAGAAAAAAAAAGACTTATCCAAAAGGGATTTGGTTTTGTTAAAATAAACTTCAGCCCCCCATTCAATTATCCAGTTGGAATGATCCCACATCCCATGACACATACCATATTAAAATACTTTTAGGTACCTCAAAAATATTTGTTGGGATGGCAAAAGCCCAAGTATCTCTGCCTAGCCAGGTCTCCCTGGTGCAAGCAGATAACTCATTTACCAACTCAGGGATTATACCAAATACCCTTCAATATTAAAACATTTGGCCAGGGAAAAGATAGACAGACAGATAGACAGTGTCTCTGCCACTGACATTCCACCAAATCTTCTTGGTTACAGCCAGCAGGTCTGGTGCATCTGTTACCCTAACTCTTTTCTACTTCCTGTTGAAGTGACCCAGGTTAGATTGAAATTGGGCTTCTGGAACATTTGCCATGTGAATTTAGGCAAAACCACTCCAGATTCTATTTACAGGGAGTCACTGCATGGCATGTAGGCCATAGGGCTTCTTTGAAAATACAAAAGGGAAGCTCTGCAGCAGTGTCTGTTGCTGGTGGGGTGTTGCGTTGAGGTGTGGCAGTGGGCTGGAAGGTGGAGTGGAGGAAGGAAAAGAGGGCACAGCAGAATCTTGAAGACAGATGGAATGATCCAGGCCCTAAGGGAACTCTTGCTAAGGATGGTGAGATAGTGGTTAGCTGGACCCCACAGAGGGGACTACCCTGGCACCTGTGAGAACCCAGGGGAGGCTCTGGATAAAAGAACAGCTTTAATAAACTCTGTGAAACATCAAGGTCCAAGCAGAAGAACTGAACCCAAGAGGGGAAGAATGATTTACTGAACCAGCTCACAGAAGAAATGGGGCTGTAAGCAGGGCAGAGTCATGTCATTGGTGGATAATAATTAGTAGTCAGTGGTTCATTGCAGAGCAGTCAGGGGATGGGGAGAAGTGAGAAGCAGCTCAGGTAACTAAACATTGCGGACCAAGGCCCATTCTGTGAGCGTTTTTGAGGTATTACGTGGGCCCCCTCAATACTTGTGGAAAAGGGGATAATACCCTGCCATAATCTAAGCCAAGATACACCAGTTAGCAAAATTTAGCTGTTTATATTAATATGACCTCATATGTACCCATAGTTTGGTGACCTTCAGATTTCTTGTTAAATCCATTTCATAGACATTTTAAAATAATTCCCTCAACTTTGAACAAATAAATATATATCAACATCCTTAATGGAAACTGGCCTGGATTCAAATGCACCAAAAAAAAAAGGAAAATTTAACCTAAAGAGTTTAAGGCAATGATATTTTTTGAAAAACCATGTATACAAGTTGAAAAATTGTGAAGAGAAAGATAAATTAAGCTTATCTTAGACCTAATAAAGTTTTGCTTCTACATTCATTGTTTTTAAATTTGCTTACTTCAAAGAAGAGTTTTTAATTAACTTAATTTAAACTCAATTACTGTGTTATTAAAAATAAGCTTCATAGCTTTTAAGTCCCAAATAAAAATTTATCAGTATATTTAGCTTGATATCATTCATCAATTTAGCTGCAAAAGAATCTTAACATAAATCATGGTAAGGTTTACTCCCGGGGAAAATCACTCCCCTGCTGCTCTGGATTTCTCATCACTGAACAGCCTTAAAATGTGTGTAAATAAAAAAAATATGTGTACTGTGAAATAAAGATCAAGAACCATGCATCTCAATATAAAAAATCCTTGCTGTTTGAAAAGTAAATAGAAAAATTAGAATGTGTTATATTTACAACTCTGCAACTCTACGAAAACCATTGACTTGTACTCTTTAAATAGGTGAATTTTATAGTACGTGAATTATATCTCAATAAAGCTGTTTTGTTTAAAAAAGGATATAGAAATTCTATTTTAAAATTTGGCAACATTATTCAATAACTATAAAGCATAAAGTCATTATAAAAATACAGTTGTTTTGAATTACCACTAGCCATTCCAAATTTTTTTAAAATAATATTAACTTAATGGAAGTTTACGTAGTTTATCAGAAGGACATTTATTGAAGGGATCAACTTTATATTTTATTGTTAATTTTACTGTGAACGCTATTATTTGAGTTACTAGTCCTATAATCTTGAATTGTTTTGAAAGTTTTCGTGAGAATTAGAGGATTTCAAAAGCTAATAATTAGCTAAATATTATCCCTAGAATCAAAGTACTTTATACTCTTACTTCATGTAAAGTCCTGTGCTTACATGTTGAGAATTTTAGGTCCCTGGTATTTTTTCAGTAGTTTAGTTACTCTGTCAATTGCTTTTACAGGGGTTTTGTCCAAGCTATTTTATTTTTTTAAGTTAATTTATTTTATTTTTATTTTTATTTTTTGGCTGCATTCGGTCTTTATTGCTGCACGCGGGCTTTCTCTAGTTGCGGCGAGCGGGGGCTACTCTTCGTTGCGGTGCGCAGGCTTCTCATTGCGGTGGCTTCTCTTGTTGCGGAGCACAGGCTCTAGGTGCACGGACTTCAGTAACTGTGGGGCGTTGGCTCAGTAGCTGTGGCTCCCAGGCTCTAGAGCTCAGGCTCAGTAGTTGTGGCGCACGGGCTTAGTTGCTCTGCAGCGTGTGGGATCTTCCCGGACCAGGGCTTGAACTCGTGTCCAGTGCACTGGCAGGCGGATTCTTAACCTCAGCACCACCAGGGAAGCCCCCAAGCTATTTTAATAATTCTTATGTTGTGACTTCTTTTTAAGAGTATAGAAAATGGAGACCTCAAAAACATGAATGTATATGTACTAGGATGTGATAGTGGTAATGCAAAATAGTAGAGCCACTTTGGACAACAGTTGGCAATTTCTTATGGAGGTAAAAACACATTTGCCATATGACTCAGCAACCCAAGTTAAATGAAAATCTAAGTTTACACACACACACACACACACACACACACACACACACGGTATGCAAATATTCATATTAGCTTTATTTGTAATTGCCCCAAACTGGAAAAACCTCAAGTATTCTTCCATTGGGAATGATAAACCATTTGGAATATCCATTCAATGGAATACTCTGCATCAAGAAAAATGAACCAATTACTGATATATCCCCCAATGAAGATGAATCTAAAGTCAACTATGCTGCATGAAGGAAGCCAAATTCAAAAGGCTTTGATTCCTTTAATATTACATTCTTATAAAAGACAACAGAAAAAAAAGTCAGTGGTGTTCAGGGCTGCGGGTGGGGGAAAGAGTTAACCGTAAGGGCATGAGGGGATTTGGGGAGTTTTGGGGCTGCTCTGTGTCTTGATTGTGCCAGTGGTTACACAACTCTAGCATTTGTCAGAACTCTGCACTGAAAATAGTGACTTTTACTGTATGTAAATTATACCTAGATGTTTTTACCAGTGGAAAAAAGGAGTACTAGTGACATATTGGTTATTTCTTAAAAACAATGCCAAAGTCAAGGAAGAACTCAAAACAAACAAAAATGAATAACAATAAATCAGGAATCACAACTTTTATAAAATATCTTATAGGACACTTTCACACTTCAAACCTGAAGACCCCCAAGGACAATGCCAAGGAGATGCTGATGGCACAGGGAGTGAGTGGAAGACCTTCAGCTTTTGTCCACGTGGTTCTAAGAGAGAGTTAATGCTAGTGTTGTGTCTGTCTACTAACTTCACTCCTATGTGTCTAGAACGGTATTTTGTATGAACTATACTTCGGAGAATTGAAAAAAATTGCCACTCAAAGCATTTTCTGGGTTCTGGAGTTGAGATTAAAGATGTTGTCCGAGGTAAACTCTTCTTCCAGGCTCCTTCCCATTACTGAGGAAGGGATTTCAGGGGAAATAGCCTTTATTTTGCCCTGGTGAACACATTTGATATTTTGTTTCTGGAATCAAGTCATGAATTCCCAGGACAGGAAGGAAGGGCATCCAGAACAACGAGAGGTGTTGGGCATTGCCCACCACTGGTACCATATTGATCAGACCAATAAAATGCATCCTTCCCAATGGAAAAAAACAGTGGAAGTTAAGACGTGTGTGGACAAGAGAATGTTGTTAAAATAATTTGCAAAGTGGTGTCAGTATTCTGATCTAAGGAAGGTCAAGGGAATTCAAATCTTCGTTTATGTGTATGTAGGTATGCTCCCATTCATTTGCTTGCTTGGTTGTTAGATGTATATATATTCACTGTGATATATCTTAATTCTTTTGGGACACATTTCTTAGACATAGGTATATAGATGCACCGAAGTTTGGAGGTAACATTTTCTCATACAATTTAGTGAGCATCTGTCTGCTCTGTATCCTGGCACAGGAGTAAACCCTTTGTATTTATTCACTCTTTTTAATCTTTAGAGCAGCTGTTCTCAAAGTACAGTGCCAGAACCCTTGGAGGTCACCTTTCAGGCAGCCCATGACATCTTCACTTTTCCAACTGCAAATCTGTTTGAAGCTGGATTTTCTTTATACACTTCAACCAAAACAATGTATCGCAACAGATTGAATGCAGGAGCAGATAAGAGAATCCGGCTGTTTTATGTTAAGCCAGACATTAAAGCAATTTACAAAGTTGTAAAACAATGCCACTCCTCTCTGTAAGTTTTTTCGGGGAATGTATAGTTATTGTTTTTAAGAAATATATGTTCTTGATGTTAATATGTAATAGATGTATTCTAAATAAATTAATAAATATTTTTGATGTCTTGGTTTTAATTTATAATGTGGTTAATATCAATAGATAGAATGCATATCTAACTAAGCAAAAGCTCTTTTGGGTTCCCAAAAAATTTTTTTCAGTGTGAAAGAGGTCCTGAGACCAAAAGAGAGAGAGAGAGAGATGCTGATTCACAGCAATGTTACAAAGTAGGTATGATCATCCCCATTTTCAGATGTCCAATAACTCACAAATATTAAATGGCATAGCTGTCTGACCCCTAAGACGATGCTCTCTCTCTTATAGCATTCTGTGTCTTTACTGGAGGCATTTGCAGACAGTGTTTCTCTCAAAAGCACATATACTCCTTTTAGGTTCTCTTACCACGGTGATGTGCTCATTCAAGTGGGGCAGGACAATGGTAGGGCATTGACATACCGTATTCCCCACCCCATTTACTCCCACTGTTCCCCATTGTTTCTTTGAGGACCATTAAGGACATGGCTTCATTGATGTGCTAGAGAAAAACTTGGAGAGAGGAGGAGCGGGATGCATTGTCAGAGAAGCTGTGGAGAGATGAGTCCCTGCCACCACATAGAACCCTATACTTTCCGTGCTCCCATCAAATCCGCTGCCTGCCTGGATCTGAGTGAGCAGCCGTGTATCATTTTGGAAGAGGTATAACTTTGGAGTCAGCCAGCTTGGCTTTGAGTCTATTCCTCTGCCATTTGACTAGCTCTTCCACTTGGGGCAAGCTCTATTTCATCTGTCAGTCTTAGTCTCCTCCGCTGTCAAATGGGATAATGGTAGAATGGCTGGCAGGCTTTCATAAGCTAACACAATTAAAGTGCTTGCAACCGAGTGAGCAAGGAAGAAAAGCAATCATCCTCCTTTCTCATTCCCCTTGATTTGTTCTCTCCTAAAGGTTCTCTCTTCTCCTGGATCATGGTCAAAGGAGACCTACAGACACCTGAGGTTTTGTGATTGCTGTTTTTGTATTTTCTATCTGTTTTTCTTTGGGGGGAGTGGTTTAGAGTGACTTCACAAATGTCTTTACAGATGTCTAAGATGTGCTCTGTTTCTTTGATGTACAAAGTATAAAATACTTCCATGCTATCCTATTTTCTTAGAGAAAACTCTTTAAAGGAGGGAGAACTTATCCTCATTTCACTATTGGGAGGTAGCAGCCCATCAGAATAAAGCTATTGCCTGAGGCTGCCTGGATCTTAAGTGTAAACCATCATCTCTTCTTTTCCTTTGCTCTTGGTTCTCACAACCCCTCGCCCCTCAGCTGGGAGCAAAAGCAGGGTGGGGTAAGTGGTGCACAATGGCCGGGAACATCGTGTCACATGTATAGATGCTCTTAATGTGATTCTATCTCTTGTCTGTTTCCTTTGTGAGAGAACAGAAAATAAAATGACAAAGAGAAGGTTGTTTACATATTTCAGGCTGTTCTTTATATTCTCCATGAATCTCTAGCTACAGCAAATAAAGTTTGAATGATATGAAATGTCTGATATTCAACATTTTTGACCTGTTACACAAATGGCAATTTCAACCTCATAATCATCAGGCATCATCACTTTAATAGGTTAAGGAGAGACCAGCCACCTTAAAGACAGCTTTCATTGTTAGTGAGAAAAAGTGCATGTAAAATGATGTCCAGGAAAATCATTTAGTAGCACACAAGGAGCAGGAGATATTTTGAAAGAACGACATGCATCAGTCAGAAGTAATATCTACAAAACAGCACTAATCAAGTAGACTGAATCATTTCAATAGTTGTTTTAAACAAGGACACATTAAGTGGACTGCATCTTCCTTGGGTCTATAATTTTTTCCAAAGGATTTGGACCCAAGAAGGAGGACATAAATGAAGGAGTGAGTGGCTGTGCCCACCCCTCTGTAAGAACTTCATAAGTATTAGTGAGATGAGAGACCCCCTCCGGCGCAAACATATTCCCATGTATCAACAATAAAGATGTTGATGGAAGCTTCATCATTTCTCCTTGAGTCTCCATGAGGCATTAGCAAAATACTTCAGTTTTATCCTCCTTCCCACTTCACACCCTAATAGCTACTTAATTCAAAAACATCGTGCGTGAAGATGGTGTACTAGGAGGACGCGGAATCCGCATCTCCTCACAACTAGGGCACCTACCAGGCACCGGTGGGGGACCACAGACACCTAAAGGGACGGGAGGAATCCCCAGCTACTGGGTAGGACATGGGGCGTGGGGGGATTGAAGGGGGAGGAGAAGTGGAGGCGGGACAGGACTGGCGCCCCTGAGGGGTGACTGGGGGAGGGAAAGGGATCCCACACCCGAAGGGGGAAATTGGGGAACCATTGGGAGGGCAGAGGATCAAAAGGGAGCATTGCCAGGTTTCCCCTCCCCACTTGGACCACCAGTAACCTATTGAGATCCTGGGCCTGATTCTCTGCCCACCTAAGCCTCCTCCAGCCATGAGGATCCTGAGGGAGTGGGAGGGAGGGAAGGGGGAGCAAAAGTAAAGGCCGGACCTCTGAGACCAGCACCCCTGAGGGGTGGCTGGGGGAAGGGAGGAGTTCCTACACCCAGCAGGACCCACCCACAGTTTGGGGTCCAGCGGTGACAGGGGAGACCCTGGGGGAGATGGTGGGGGAGGAGCGTGAAGGAATGGAAGAGAACGGGGCCAGTGCTTTCCCTGTCCACTTAGGCACCGGGAAGCCTGTTGGGCTCCTGGGTCTAAACCTCTGCCCTTGGAGTCTCCCTCCTGCCCCGCAGAACCAAAGCCCCACCCCTATACCCCCACCCAGGGCCCTACCTCTACACTCAGAGACCCCCTCCAATGTGCTGGGCCTAAACCCCACCCACACACCCTCACTCAGGGCCGCACCTCCAAACTCCCGAATTCCACACTCCAGAGGCCCTCCTTAAGATGGGCATCTTCTCCCCTTCCATGCAGGTCCTAAGCTGAGGCCCCACCCCATGCTTGAACGTCGCCCCGCCTAGGCCCCTCCCCACATTCAAACGTCACCCCCCCACCCGCCTAGGTCCCACCCCACCCTGAACCCCGCCCCTGCCTAAGTTCCACACCCTACCTTAACTCCGCCCCCATAGCCAAGGTTTTTTTTTTTCCTTTTTTCCTCTTTTAGATTGGAGTTCTGTTTTACCTTGTTGATTCATTGTTGTTGATTCTTTTATATTTTTATTTTTCCTAATAAATCTTTTATTTTTATGATTTTATTTTATTCTGTATACTTTGTTAGTGATTTCTCCTTTTGGCTTGTTCCCCCCCACCCCCTTTTCTTCTTTTTTCTGTTGTGGTTTTATTTTACCTTATTGCAGTTGTTTCCATTATAGTTTTATTTTTCCTAATATGTTTTTTATCTTTCTAATTTTATTTTGTTTTTTATTCTTTGATATTGTACTGCTCCTTTTTTTCTTTCTTTCTTCTTTTTTTTTTTTTCTAACCACACCACAAAGCTTGTGGAATCGTGGTTCCCAGACCAGAGGTCAGTCCTGAGCTCCTGTACTGGGAGCTCCGAATCCAAACCGCTCGACTAACAGAGAACCTCAGACCCCAGGGTGTATCAATCATAGTGAAACCTCCCAGAGGTCGTCATCTCAGCACCAAGACCCAGCTCTATCTAACTGCCTGCAAACTCCAGTGCTGGACGTCTCAAGCCAAACAACCAGTAAGACAGGAATACAATGCCACCCATCAAAAAAAAAAAAAAAGAAATGACAAAAAAATATGTTAGAGACGAAGGAGCAAGGTAAAAACCTACAAGACCAAATAAATGAAGATGAAATAAGCAACCTACCTGAAAAAGATTTCAGAGTAATGATAGTAAAGATAATCCAAAATCTCGGAAACAGATGGAGAAAATACAAGAAACATTTAACAAGGATCTAGAAGAACTAAAGAGTAAACAAACAGTGATGAACAACACAATTACTGAAATTAAAAATACTCTAGAAGGAATCAATAACAGAATAACTGAGGCAGAAGAACGGATAAGTGACCTGGAAGATAAAATGGTGGAAATAACTGCCAGGGAGCAGAATAAAGAAAAAAGAATGAAAAGAATTGAGAACAGTCTCAGAGACCTCTGGGACAACATTAAATGCACCAACATTCGAATTATAGGGGTCCCAGAAGAAGAAGAGAAAAAGAAAGGATCTGAGAAAATATTTAAAGGGATTATAGTCAAAAACTTCCCTAAAATGGGAAAAGAAATAGTCAATCAAGTCCAGGAAGCACAGAGAGTACCAGACAGGATAAACCCAAAGAGAAACATGCTGAGAAACATATTAATCAAACTATCAGAAATTAAATACAAAGAAAAAAATTTAAAAGCAGCAAGGGAAAAGCAACAAATAATATACCAGAGAATCCCCCTAAGCGTAACAGATGATTTTTAAGCAGAAACTCTGCAAGCCAGAAGGGAGTGGCAGGACATATTTAAATTGATGAAAGGGAAAAACCTACAGTCAAGATTACTCGACCCAGCAAGGATCTCATTCAGATTCAATGGAGAAATTAAAGCCTTTACAGACAAGCAAAAGCTAAGAGAATTCAGCACTACCAAACCAGCTTTACAACAAATGCTAAAGAAACTTCTCTAGGCAGGAAACACAAGAGAAGGAAAAGACCTACAAAAACAAACCCAAAACAATTAAGAAAATGATAATAGTAACACACATATCGATAATTACCTTAAATTTATTTAAGGATTAAATGCTCCAACCAAAAGACATAAACTGGCTGAATGGATATGAAAACAAGACCTGTATATATGTTGTCTACAAGAGACCCACTTCAGACCTAGGGACACATACAGACTGAAAGTGAGGGGTTGGAAAAAGATATTCCATGCAAATGGAAATCAAAAGAAACCTGGAGTAGCAATTCTCATATCAGGCAAAATAGACTTTAAAATAAAGACTATTACAAGAGACAAAGAAGGACCCTACATAATGATCAAGGGATCAATCCAAGAAGAAGTTATAACAATTGTAAATATTTATACACCCAGTATAGGAGCACCACAATATACAAGGCAAATGCTAACAGCCATAAAAGGGGAAATCGACAGTAACACAGTAATAGTAGGGGACTTTAACAGGTCAATTTCACCAGTGGACAGATCCTCCAAAATTAAAATAAATAAGGAAACACAAGCTTTAAATGACACATTAAACAAGATGACTTAATTGATATTTTTAGGACATTCCATCCAAAAACAACAGAATACACTTTCTTCTCAAGTGCACATGGAACATTCTCTAGGATAGACCATATCTTGGGTCACAAATCAAGCCTTGGTAAATTTAAGAAAATTGAAATCATATCAAGTATCTTTTCCTACTACGACGCTATAAGACTAGATATCAATTACAGGAAAAAAACTGAAAACGAATACAAACACATGGAGGCTAAACAATATGCTACTAAATAACCAAGAGATCACTGAAGAAATCAAAGAGGAAATCAAAAATACCTGGAAACAAATGGCAATGAAATCATGATGATCCAAAACCTATGGGATGCAGCAAAAGCAGTTCTAAGAGGGAAGTTTATAGCAATACAATCCTACCTCAAGAAACAAGAAACATCTCAAATAAATAACCTAACCTTACACCTAAAGCAATTAGAGAAAGAAGAACAAAAAACCCCAAAGTTAGCAGAAGGAAAGACATCATAAAGATCAGATCAGAAATAAATGAAAAAGAAATGAAGGACACAATAGCAAAGATCAATAAAACTAAAAGCTGGTTCTTTGAGAAGATAAACAAAATTAGGTAAACCATTAGCCAGACTCATTAAGAAAAAAAGGGAGAAGGCTTAAATCAACAGAATTAGAAATGAAAAAGAAGTAACACCTGACATTGCAGGAATACAAAGGATCATGAGAGATTACTACAAGCAACTCTATGCCAATAAAATGGACAACCTGGAAGAAATGAACAAATTCTTAGAAAAGCACAACCTTCCAAGACTGAACCAGGAAGAAATAGAAAATATAAACAGACCAATCACAAGCACTGAAATTGAAACTGTGATTAAAAACCTTCCAACAAACAAAAGCCCCGGACCAGATGGCTTCACAGTCGACTTCTATCAAACATTTAGAGAAGAGCTAACACCTATCCTTCTCAAACTCTTCCAAAATATAGCAGAGGAAGGAACACTCCCCAACTCATTCTATGAGGCCACCATCACCCTGATACCAAAACCAGACAAAGATTTCACAAAAAAAGAAAACTACAGTCCAATATCTCTGATGAACATAGATGCAAAAATCCTCAACAAATACTAGCAAACAGAATCCAACAGCACATTAAAATGATCATACACTATGATCAAATGGGATTTATCCCAGGAATGCAAGCATTCTTTGATATACGCAAATCGATCAATGTGATACACCATATTAACAAACTGAAGGTTAAAAACCATATGATCATCTCAATAGATGCAGAAAAACCTTTCAACAAAATTCAACACCAAGTTATGATAAAAACTCTCCAGAAAGTAGGCATAGAGGGAACCTACCTCAACATAATAAAGGCCATATATAACAAACCCACAGCCAACATAGTTCTCAATGGTGAAAAACTGAAACCATTTCCTCTAAGATCAGGAACAAGACAAAGTTGCCCCTTTCACAACAATTATTCAACATAGTTTTGGAAGTTTTAGCCACAGCAATCAGAGAAGAAAAAGAAATAAAAGGAACACAAACTGGAAAAGAAGAAGTAAAGCTGTCACTGTTTGCAGATAACATGGTACTATACATAAAGAATCTTAAAGATGCTCCCAGAAAACTACTAGTGTCAATCAACGAATTTTGTAAAGTAGCAGGATACAAAATTACTGCACAGAAATCTCTTGCATTCTTATACACTCATGATGGAAAATATGAAAGACAAATTAAGGAAACTTTACCATTACAACAAAAAGAATAAAATACCTAGGAATAAACCTACCTAAGGAGACAAAAGACCTGTATGCAGAAAACTATAAGACACTGATGAAAGAAATTAAAGATGATACCAACAGATGGAGAGATATACCATGTTCTTGGATTGGAAGAATCAACATTGTGAAAATGACTGTACTACCCAAAGCAATCTACAGATTCAATGCAATCCCTATCAAACTACCAGTGGCATTTTTCACAGAACTAGAACAAAAAAATTTCACAATTTGTATGGAAACACAAAAGACCCCGAATAGCCAAAGCAATCTTCAGAAAGAAAAACAGAGCTGGAGGAATCAGGCTCCCTGACTTCAGACTATACTACAAAGCTACTGTAATCAAGATAGTATGGTACTGGCACAAAAACAGAAATATAGATCAATGGAACAGGATAGAAAGCCCAGAGACAAACCTATGCACATATGGTCACCTTATCTTTGATAAAGGAGGCAAGACTATACAATGGAAAAAAGACAGCCTCTTCAACAAGTGATGCAGGGAAAACTGGACAGCTACATGTAAAAGAATGAAATTAGAACTCTTCCTAACACCATACACAAAAATAAACTCAAAATGGATTAAAGACCTAAATGTAAGGCTAGACACTATAAGACTCTTAGAGGAAAACATAGGAAGAACACTCTATGACATAAATCACAGCAAGATCCTTTTTGACCCACCTCCTAGAGAAATGGAAATAAAACAAAAATAAACAAATGGGACCTAATGAAACTTAAAAGCTTTTGCACAGCAAAAGAAACCATAAACAAGATGAAAATACAACCCTCAGAATGGGAGAAAATATTTGCAAACAAAGCAACTGACAAAGGATTAATCTCCAAAATAATCAAGCAGCCCATGCAGCTCAATATCAGAAAAACAAACAACCCAATCCAAAAATGGGCAGAAGACCTAAATAGACAGTTCTCCAAAGAAGATATACAGATTGCCAACAAACACATGAAAGGATGCTCAAAATCACTAATCATTAGAGAAATGCAAATCAGAACTACAATGAGGTATCACCTCACACCAGTCAGAATGGCCATCAACAAAATATCTACAAACAATAAATGCTGGAGAGGGTGTGGAGAAAAGGGAACCCTCTTGCACTGTTGGTGGGAATGTAAATTGATACAGCCACTATGGAGAACAGTATGGAGGTTCCTTAAAAAACTACAAATAGAACTACCACGTGACCCAGCAATCCCACTATTGGGCATATACCCTGAGAAAACCGTAATTCAAAAAGAGACATGTACCACAATGTTCATTGCCGCTCTATTTACAATAGCCAGGACATGGAAGCAATCGAAGTGTCCATCGACAAATGAATGGATAAAGAAGATGTGGCACATGTATACAATGGAATATTACTCAGCCATAAAAAGAAATGAAATTGAGTTATTTGTAGTGAGGTGGGTGGACCTACAGTCTGTCATACAGAGTGAAGTAAGTCAGAAAGAGAAAATCAAATACCGTATACTAACACATACATACAGAATCTAAAAAAAAAAAAAAAAAAAAAAAAAAAACAGGTTCTGAAGAACCTAGGGGAAGGACAGGAATAAAAACGTAGATGTAGAGAATGGACTTGAGGACACAGGGAGGGGGAAGGTTAAGCTGGGACGAAGTGAGAGAGTGGCATGGACATATATCACTACCAAATTTAAAATAGATAGCTAGTGGGAAGCAGCCACATAGCACAGGGAGATCAGTTTGGTGCTTTGTGACCACCTAGAGGGGTGGGATAGGGAGGGTGGGAGGGAGACGCAAGAGGAAGGGGATATGGGGATATATGTGTATGTGTAGCTGATTCACTTTGTTATAAAGCAGAAACTAACACACCATTATAAAGCAATTATACTCCAGTAAAGATGTTAAAAAAAAAAAGAGAGAGAGAGAAAAACAAATACCATATGCTAACAAATATATATGGAATCTAAAAAAAAAAAAAATGGAACTGTTAAACCTAGGGGCAGGACAGGAATAAAGACACAGATATAGAGAATGGACTTGAGGACACAGGGAGGGGGAAGGGTAAGCTGGGACGAAGTGAGAGAGTAGCATTGACATATATACACTACCAAGTGTAAAATAGATAGCTAGTGGGAAGCAGCTGCATGGCACAGGGAGATCAGCTTGGTGCTTTGAGACCACCTAGAGGGGTGGGATAAGGAGGGTGGGAGGGAGATGCAAGAGGGAGGGGATATGGGGTTATACGTATGCATATAGCTGATTCACTTTGTTATACAGCAGAAACTAACACCACACTGTAAAGCAATTATACTCCAATAAAGATATTTAAAAAAAAAAGAAAGTAAAAGTCAAAATAAAAAAAAAAAAATCATGCTTTGGGGAGCTGAATCCACTTCACAGGAAAGAGTTCCTTGTTATAGCAGAAAATCAGAAAATCAATATTATGTTTATTATTAATGGAACTTCCATGGTGGAGGATAGGATGTAATATTAGAACTACATTTTAAAGGTTCTTTATTCTACCAAGTAATTTATGAAGCACCATGCAAAGCACATCCTCTTCCTCAACCCTTCAGATTTGAAAAGCGTTTCTGGAAATATGGCCTTTCAAATATTAAATGTTCACGCCTATTACACAGGGCTGTTTTAGTCAAGGTAGTCCGACTTTTCAAGAAATTTAAAGTGTAGGTATTATTAAAATAATTCACCTCTTTTGGTGAACTTAAGAAATAGGCAATATGCAGCAACATGGATGGACCTAAAGATTATCATACTAAGTGAAGTAAGCCAGAGAGAGAAAGACAAATACCGTATGATATCGCTTATATGTGGGATCTAAAAAAATGATACAAATGAACTTATTTACAAAACAGATATATACCCACAGACATAGAAAACAAACTTACGGTTACCAAAGGGGAAAGGGGGGGAGAGATAAATTAGGAGTTTGGGATATTAACATATATACACTACTACATATAAAATAGATAACCAACAAGGACCTACTGTATAGCACAGGGAATTATACTCAGTGTTTTGTATACTCAATATATATAAAACTGAATCACTTTGCTGTACACCTGAAAGTAACACAACATTGTAAACCAACTATACTTCAATTTAAAAAAAGGAAAAAAATAAGAAATAGGCAAGAATCAAGACTGGGCCATAGCAGAGTAGTGGTAATTTTACCCCATTCAGAGAGATGGTGCTCATTTGGACTTACAGAAAACTGGACTTGGCAACCACCTTTTGTAACCTCAGAGGTTTCTAAGAGGACATCTGTATTCCGGAAACTGGTATCCCACCGAGACCTTTTTGAATTAACTATTCATATCAAGATTATCCCTCTAAGCCATTATCAGCACAGAGGTGAGTTAATATGAGTAGCCAAGAGCAATTAATAAGTGCCAATTAAACAAGGTATTCTTTCCTTCCAACAGTCACAAGCAGAGCTCCCAAGAGAGCCTTGTGCTAAGCCTGGTTTTGATTATTTCATCCAGCTCCTCTCCATTAATTAGAGGAGCTTGTGAGGCATACACTTGTCTGCTGCTGGCAGGTCAACATCTGGACCCTCTGCTAACAACTTTCCAAGTGGCCGTCCATTTCATATAATAGCTAAGAGCTTCCACAAAGAACAGTCAAGACAAATGCCCTGGAAATAAAGAGACAGTGGCTCTAATGGGCCTCATACAAGAAAGTTTGCACATGGAGCCTATTTCAGTAAGGATGGGCTAGGTTGTGTTGCAATAAAAATAACCCCAAACTTTCAGTGGCTCAACACAAACCAAAGTTATTTTTCACTCATCCTAACTCAGCCGCAAGTCAGGACCACTGTCCTTTCAGGCTGTTATCAATCCTGGGGCTACTCCACGCCAACCTCTGCTTCCAAGGTCACAGGCACGGGAGAAGAGAGAACTCAAGGGTCATACATCAACAATTAAGGGCTGTGTCTTAGAAGTGACACACAGCATTTCTGCACACATTTCATTGGCCGGACAAGTTGCATGGTCCTGCCTAACCTGAAGGGAACAGGAAAATGAGATCATCTCATGTGCCCAGACAGGGAGAGGAACTTAGAATATTGGTGAGTCCCAGTAATAACCAAGGCAGAGTCTGAATTAAACAAAGGCTCCACCTACATTTAAAGCCATTGGGTGCAAAATTACTAGAACAAATCCATCTTCAGAGAAGAGAAGTTCAGAGATGATTTACTTCAATCGAATTTAATCCCTTCTTGAATAAAATAATCTTTATGCTACTCCTCATGTAACTTCTGGATAAGAATTTGAGTTATTGACTCACTTGAATTGCTGATTCTATTGAGGGCAAATCCCTATGACAAGAGGTCCTCTGGGAAGGGACCAGGCATTCCCAGTCTCCTGGAATAAGTATCACCTCTTAACCTCATTCATTTCACAAAAATAAAACTTGATTGAAAAATATTCTCAAATTTTCAAACTTTCTGAGACTTTTCTGCAAGGGCATAGCACACTGTTAACGGTTAACATGCTACTTTATTAGGAGCAATGGAAGGTCCCTTCCCTAGCCCTACCCAAGTAAAGTTCTATAAAAACTGGCCTTGGAGTGCTGAGCAAATTTTTTCACCCTCATAATTCCATCTTTGAGTGATACCTGAACATCCCATGTTATCTTAGCTCAAGGACAAGCATATAATAGGCAGAAGCTGATTTAATTTATTTAAAATGAGCTGCATGAGTGACCCGAATGGGATGTCTTATTTATCAAAGGAGAAACTTGCTGCCTTTTCCTGCCCACAGCACCGCACAGAGAGCTGTCGTCAGCAGGCGGGGGACAGGAGAGGGGAAGGTGGGGAGAAAATGAGTTAATACCATAGCCGATGATTCTGAAAAAGCCTCCTGGTCTGAAACTGATAAGATGGGGTGAGATGGGCTGAAGGATTTCAGTACACTGTGGAAGGGGCAATTTAAAAAAAGGTCAGGTCAAAGCAATCAGTAGAATTTCCGCGAACATCTGTAGCTTCTTATGGCTTCTAATGAGAATTTCCATATTAACGTTTGGTTTTACCAGGGTACTGCATAATCTTCTACTCAATTTACCCCTGACAGGTTACAGACATAACAGCATTCTCATCAAATTGACTTTCCATAATGTAGAAAGATGTGGACGTTTTAGGATATTCTTTGTAGAGTAAGGGAGCGAGGGTGAGACAGAATAACGTTAAGGCAAGTAAACCCAAATCAACTCCTTTGAACACTTATGATACTTCTCATTTTTTTCATGAATTTTTAATATTCATCAAAAATACATTAACGGTTCAGCCTGGGCATCATTTACAAACTAGACAGCAGTGTTCAGATACAAACAGTAAGTCTTGGGCTTCCCTGGTGGTGCAGTGGTTAGGAATCCACCTGCCAATGCAGGGGACATGGGTTCAAGCCCTGGTCTGGGAAGATCTCACATGCCACGGATCAACTAAACCCGTGCACCACAACTACTGAGCCTGTGCTCTAGAGCCTGTGAGTCGCAACTGCTGAGCACACATCCTGCAACTACTGAAGCCCACATGCCTAGACTCTGTGCTCCACAACAAGAGAAGCCACCACAATGAGAAGCCTGCTCACCGCAAAGAAGAGTAGCCCCCGCTCGCCACAACTAGAGAAAGCCTGTGCGCAGCAATGAAGACCCAATGCAGCCAAAATAAAAAACAAATGAAAACAAAAACAGTAATTCTCTACCTCAGCAACAGAAATTCATTGGGTTTAGGAAATAAACCCATTAGCTCACTTATAAACTGAGAATGTAGATTCAGTTTCTAGATGTGTTCTTACCAAAAGGAATTCAGAAAAAATTCAGGAACTACATGAAGAATAGAGCACTGTAGTACTGTATCAAAATAGAGGACCCTGAGTGCTTAGATTCTATAGACTGAACACTATTGTTTTTTGGTTACCAAATAATAATTTCTTTTTAATTATTATGATACCTTTGCAATGGGACCAGGAATTGCCATCTATACCTGCTTCCTAAAGGAAGGTGGAACTATGGTGAGAGGCAAGGACTGAGTCGCATGCTCTACACTATTAGTGGAGATAGAGCTCCACCCAAAATATCTGATGGAAAATGTTTAGATGTGCTTCCCCAAGGGACCAGTCCACAGGACTCCTAATTCCTAGAGCTGGGAAATAATACATCGTGAGTAGGATCTATAGCTTCCTCTCTTAAGTCCATCTGGTTCAATTTTGTCTTTGTTTAGGAATACTTTGATTTGAAATAAGCTTATGCTGGAGTTCCATCCACAGACATTCTAATTTAATTGGTATGGGCAGGGTCTGCAAAATTGGGGACTGAAGTCAGGTTATTCTCTTCTCAAGAAGACCCCCCCAAAATGAAAGTCATTGACAACTCAAAGAGGCATGAAAGAAAGAAAAAAAAAATCCCCCACATAAATGGTTTAGCAAAATGTTAAATAAAAATTAGACATGAGTTTAATCCCCTTGATGGTATAAACAACATGAGAATCATTTGACCTTGATGACTGGCACTTTCTTTTATTAGTGGTCAAGAAGGTCATCACTTTAGACCTGTGTTCCTAGCCACCATCTGGCCCTACAAAGAACAATATTTTGATAGTCAAAGTTAGATAAAAGCACTTTGCTAATTTCCTACTCTGAAAATTAATCTATAGAGAAACTATAGAAGACACAATTTTGATTTAAGAAGAAAAAGTAAATAATGCTAAGCATGACAATATGAGAGCAGATATAATATATCTGAAAGAAAATGAAACATAGAAAAAAAAGAAGGAAGAGGAGGCAGAGATGCTGAAGTTGATATAAATAGAGGTATGATAAAAGCAAGTCATAGAGTTAAGACAATAAAATCACCATCCACAGGAAATGGGGAGCAAAGTGAGGGAAACCCTCATCTTTCCTCACAATGAATCAACAGACTTCATGTAAAGTTAATAAATCAAGAAATAATAGATGTGTTATGTAAAGTTAAGGAAATAACCAATGGAGGGAAAGAAAATAGAGACACAAGTTTGGGGCAAGAGAAGTAAGGAATCATCAGCTCTGAAGGACTTTTAAAATTTTAAAACCACATGCTTGTAATTTTTTGAAAAACTAAAGAGTAAAGAAAGTAAAGGAATAATTGGGAAACACATATTAAATTGATTTCCAGCTCAGCCAAGAGCAGAGAGCATCCATTTATAACTCAGTGCAGAGAGAAGTGGGTGAAAAGCAGGTTTTCCCAAGTACACACTCTGATCCACATCGGGACTGCAAAAAAAGAAGGGAGCAGGGGTGGGCAGGTGTAAACCAAAGCAGCGTCACAGCTTGGAACCCTGGCTCTGCCATTTGAGTTATGAGATTTGGTCTCCCCCAGGAGGGAATTTGCAACACCGACATTTGGAAATCCAGACAGATACACCCAGAGTTTATCTTGGTGCAGCTGTGTTCTGTTAAAGTTAATTCTGCATAATCATAAGGACATGAATCACACATGCAAATTGAGTAATCCATGTAATTAAAGAAAAATGAGCTAGGGATAAACAGAGGGCGGCCCTTCTGAGGGTGTGAACCAAGGTCCAATGCCGGTGGCTCTACTGGATGGAACCTGCCAGCTCGGAGAATACAGAGATTGCTCGGAAAAGTGAAGCCAGCTCAGAACATAGAGGTTGGAAGAAGCCCAAGAACTTTCTCATCTGGGGTTTTAGCCTAGATAGAATGCAGGGGTACATGTGCTGGGATGGGGAAAAAAAATCTTTAAGTTCACTAACTATCTGAAATTTGGCATTTCCTTCATCTATGAATGAAAGCAGACAACCAACCACAAGAGCACTAGCAGTCTTCACTCCTTGACACCCACAGAAATGACAGGTAATTTTAGATTGCATTTCCGTCGCTGTGAGTATCTCAAAAGATGGCTTGCACTCATTATTTCTTCAAAGTTACAATAGTTCTTAGATCCACCACAAGGTCTTATTATTTAATGTGTTCAGAAGTAAACGTATATGTTACTCTGACCCAGATATATTTTTAATATTTTTATTACTCTATTTCAGTAAAAGCCTTTTCCTTTGTAACCTTATGTATTTTATTATAAGCATTTAAAAATTAATTCTGAGCAGAAGTTTACAGGCTCCCCCAGACTTCCCACAGGGCCCATAACACACAAAAGTTAAGACTCTCTGGAGTCCCATTTGTTTTCTATTTCTGTGTGAAAGAAATTATACAAACGCAGAGTCTCAAAGACCACAAACTATCTCCCAGTTTCTGTGGGTCAGGAGTCAGGGCCCAGTTGAGCCAGATCCTCTGCTCGGGGTCTCGGAAGCCTGAAATCAAGGTTTTGGCCTGGCTGGGATCTTATCTGGAGTTCAGCTCCTCTTCCAAGTTCGTCCAGGTTGTAGGCAGAGTTCAGCAGTTTCTTGCCACTGTGGTGGGTCTGAGGCTCTCAGCATCTCAAGCCAGCACACTGTTCCCCACCAGGTGTGGTTCTCTCCACATCGTGGAAGTTTGCCTCTTTCTAGACCAGTGGGAGCTGACTTTGCGCTAAGGTCTTGCATTTCTGACCTATCAACCCTCTTGTAAAACCTCAGCTGATCGGGTCAGGCCCACCCAACACAATCTCCCTTTTGATTCACTCAAAGTCAATGAAGGGAAAGAGCCTGGTGAGGAGTGTTCCCAGGTTCCACTACCTACCACTGGCAGTTCACTTTAAGAATTCCATCCCTTTAAGGTACTTACTTCTTCCAGCTGACAGCTCTTCCCTGATGAAAGGCACATTGCCCTGCTAATACATTGCAGTGAACAAGTACACCAGCCATTGGGGAGAGCGGGGAGGCTACAGCAGCATGAGAGCACAGGATACTTGAGGACAAGAGATGCTAAAGGGTTAGAAAAACCTTGAGAAACAGAAGTGGGGTTTGCAATCCCAGATGGTCCTACTGAATGGTGATGCATAAGGCCCATACTTGGCTCTGGTTTGCCTCCCAAAATATGCTGGGTGAATATCGAAGGGCCTGAGGCTGATTTACACTGGATGTGGCTCCTCTGCACTGTGATTGACTCAGCAACTGAGGGCATTGATTTCAGAGGACACAGGCAGAGCTGCAAGGGAATGGAACCCCATCTGACAGCCACTGGACCTGAGTAGGGTGACAGCACCCATATTCTCCCAGGAAGGGAAACCCATCACTCAACGTTATTTGGGCATCGAGAGAAGCATTTCAGTTTGCCCCCTTGACAAATCTTCTTTCAACTAAAATTTGACTAGGCATTGCTACAGTAAGAAAAACTGACTTCAGAGTGGAGAAATTAAGAGTACAATCACATTTAACCTCCACTAATAAATCAAGCCAGTGTCTTGAACCCTCCTATTTGTTAGAGACTTGCTCTAAGCAGGACAAAGCCCCCTCCAACTCTGCAGTGTCCTGGATACTCCCCAGCCTCATCTGTGCCCCAGCAGGGAGCAAACACAGCACGTTCAGAATAATTCTATTTTACATTTCATCAGTAGATAACAAATCATTTAAACTGGCATCTGTTCTTCTAATGGAAGTGAAAAGGTGGTTCTATACTTAGAATCTGTCCTAAAGATTTGAGATTGGTAGGGCCCCAATGAGAGGACTGCTGTTTTTAGAAGCCAACAGACTGATCAGACTTTAAGTTATATATATGTTTAAAATATCACCCTCGTTCTAAAATACAATGACTCTTTTATGGGGCATCAAGCCATGCCTGAATAAGCTCTCCCCTCTTCAGAAATAGTTTGCTGAGTTTCAGGTATCATGGGGGAAAAAGACTGTTAACAAATAACTGAAGGCTCCAGGAGGGTCCTGTTGAGGAGAGAGAGGTCAAAGGCCTTGGACTGTGGTTGAGGAAGAGATACATACAAGCAAAAAGAAGTGGGGGGGGGGGGTATGGACAAATAAATGGGTGGATCTCATGTTCTTAGCTTTTTCTGGATCCTGTTGGCTGTCTGATGAGCTGATAGACCCTTCCTCAGGTTAATGTTTTTAAAGGCACAAAGTGAAATGCACAGGAGTACAAAGTCATATCTGAATTATACTGAAATTTAGTAACCTAAATACAAAAGAATAAATCTGTGATATGGTAATGTTTGTGCTTCTTTAGTAGCATATTAAAAAAAAAAAAAAAAAAAACAAACAAGAACTAGTGGAAAGTCTGATAATATAATTGTAAAATAATAATTAGAGTAAATGGCATTTTAAGATGTGGAACAATTGCATAGCGATATTAAAATAACAGCGATTTCCACTGAAGCCAAGGAGCCATATCCTGTTGTACTACTGTAATTGGTTACCTATACACTTAATTGAAGAGAATACAAAATTTCAGTGAAAGAAAAGTGTTTTACTTTTTTTTCCTTAGAAGTTCATGGACCCTCCTCCTAATCACCCAGTTTTGGTATGTGGACTCCAGGCCAAGCAGCAATGAACATTACCTGGTCACTGTAGATGAAATAATTCATGCCAAGAAAGGCCAATCTTCTTTTACCTTGACTAGAGTAAGATGATAATTATTAAACCCCATTATCATTTCTGCAATTTCAAAGTTTGAGAACAATGAAGCAACATGGATTTTTTTTTGTAGAATTTTAAAACCATATTAGACTAGTGAAAAGACAGAGAACCCTATTTAAGTTTAATTCTGCTCTATGGAGTCAAGAGTATGCACAATATGCAAATGTATGCAACTAGTTTTCAAATTAGCATGTTGACCCAGGAGCATTGGCAGTGGAAACAAAATAAAAATAAAAATAAGAGCATGGTTTTTAAGCATCAGGAGGCACGAGAGTGTTGGCTTGTTTCCTAGAGCTCAGAACATACCTCCTACAATTTTGTCTGTGATGCAAGAGCAGGTTTTTTGCCCCTGACCTACTGCTGCTTCCCAAGCAAAGCCTCTTTCTCTGGAGAGAAATTCACAGCCAACCTCCATATGGAAAAGATCCAGGTTATCTTTCCCTCTGAGTAATTAAGTCCACTTCATCTGATCATACTCAAGAAAATCCCCAAATACAAAAACACACATGTATCATCACATTTGAAATAGAGCTCATTATTCCCATTAAAGAAGATACTTTGCCTTAAAATAATTCCCTATAGGGTTTTTAATTCAATCAACCCAATGAATGGCCACCTTGTGCCAAGAAATCTTCTGGGTGGTGAGGCTATAAGCCTGAATGAGAAAGATACCTTGTCTAGAGGGGTTCACTATTTGTTGGAAATTCCTTGAAATTTGAGTTCACCCATGCTCATTATTGTTTTAAAATTCTTAAACTTGATAAAGACACGGTTCATGGGGCAGGAGATCTTGAAGGCAGGGCTTTAGAAGTCAAGGTTAATTGAAGACAATGACCAGACATAAAGATAAAGCCTCATGGAACTCCAAGGCGGGTAGGGAAGAAGGCAAGGTTATGTTCTCCCAAGGCAGCAAAGATAACAGACAGCTAAGACTGTTCCCCTTTGGTCACCTTCTGGGGACAGGGGTTTTTGTAGGGGACACAAAACCACAAGGAAACTCTAAGAGAAAAATGGGAACAAGAATGATGCCAGGGAGAGAGTGGGCCTGCCGTCCCGCCCCAGGAGACAGTGGGTCTACACCTTCAATGCATTTGGTGTGACTGAATTTCTCCTAGAAGCTGGAGAAAGAATGGTACATTGCACCCAGACAAGGAAGGAAAAAACCTGCTCAAACAGCCCCAGGGTGAGAGATACAGGGGTCATGCCAACGTGAGAAATACACCAAAACCATGGGCCAGAGAGTTCAGAACCTCATTTCCCAAACTCTATGGAGGGCAGAGAAGTTTCAGGGAACATCGGGGTTACAGGAGAAGCTGATGCATGTGCCCTTGTTCAGGAACACCACTTCTGTGGGACACGAAGTGCAGCTTGAATAGAGATGTTAAATATATGATTCCAGAAATGGACTCTTAACAAAAGGATTAAAACCATAGAATTGACAGTTGTGCAACAGGCTGTGAAAGACTGAAAATGGTGTGTGAATGTATGTCTTATATCCTCACACCGTGAGGGTGTTGGGCTCATCGCATGCTGGCAGTCAGCAGCTTTCTTTTCCAACTACATGAGTCACTCTCCCAAGTTCTCTCCCCAGTAAAATGGCTTCGTTGGGAAAATCTCCCCAAGGAAGGGCAGCCTGTGGATTTTGTGCCCCTAGTAATCTGCGGGAGAAGGTAGACTCTCTGTCTCGGGGTGGGGTCCCAAGTCCCTAGAACCCTAAAGAATAATGCAATCCCAAACTCCCTAACATGTTTGGGATTGACATATCCACACTGCTATATTTAAAATGGATAACCATCAAGGACCTACTGTACAGCACAGGGAACTCTGCTCAGTATTCTGTAACAACCTAAATGGGAAAAGAACCTGAAAAAGAATAGATACATGTATATGTATAACTGAATGACTTTGTTGTATACCTGAAATTAACACAACATTGTTAATCAACTATACTCCAATATAAAATAAAAAGTTAAAAAAAAACTTTTTTTAAAAAGAATAATGCAGAGTTTGAGAGAATATGCTCATGGATTCAGAGAGTGTCATGCTCACAACCAGGGGACACCTGGGCCACAGAAGTACGTGGATCATTGGTAAGGTGGAGAGAGACAGGAAACCCCACCATATCACACATTTGTCTGCCTGATGCTCTGAGTTCCAAATGCCTAAAAGACAAGAGATCTGCTATATAATACACACACGCACACACACACACACACATCCCCACACACACACACTTCCGACTTTTTCTTTAAACATAAGAAAACCCCAGTTAGGCAGGGGAAATTAAAAAAAAAAAAAAAGTGTGAGAGTAGAAAATGATGAAGTGTGTTATAGGCCTTAGCAAAGATGAAAAAAAAAAAATCTAAGACCTCAAATTAGCGTTAACAGAAAGCAGAGGGGGAGGAAATGTAAGAGCAGCAGTGGATAAAGAAGCTGAGGGGGGGTTGCTTCACAGCCCCTGGTGGTCCCTCCTCCAGGTTCCTCCTGATCCTCACGTGGGGAGGTGTCTGCATAGGAAGAAACTAGGGAGTAGTGGTTGGAGCAAGAAATGGGGCCTTTAGAATTTGCCTGGAAATCGCATGTTCCCAGCACCAACATTTGGTTTAGCTGTAATGTTTCAGAGCGTCTTCACTCGCATCCCCTGGAAACAGATTCTAAGTCAGGGAGTTGGACTCTCCAGAGATACCTGTAAGGAAGTGAGAAAGGTGGGACTAGACAGAAAAGCTGGACCACCCCCCCTCCCCCATTGCAGTTACAGTGGAGCCTTGTCAACCCTACGGGGAGCTCTGGAGACAGGGTGGCCTTCTCCGTTGTCCCAGTTGAGGCAACGCGGTTGGTCCCAAACTCGGCAGTGATTACAGCAGCTGCCTAGCCTTGAGGGAGGCAGTCCCTGAAGCTGAGGGCAAATTTCCAGGGGGCCCCGTTGTAAGCAGTCAACAGCTGAAACTCCTGACAGCTGGGAATGGGAGTATTGCCCTGAGGAGAGGATCTGGGTGCTGGTCCCCCATGATATCTACCATCTAATCAATAAAAGTAGGAACATGTTGATGGAGAGTCTGGAAGCCTACAGATCCTCTGGCCACCTTCTTCCTCCTGTTCTTGGGCTGGGTCCTCAGGTGAGCAAGGCTGGAAGCAGTCAGCGCCTGGTTTATCCTGAGCGCATCTTGGGATTTTGATCCACCACCATCGCTCCCTTCGGCCACCAGCAGGCATGCAACCCAGGCTGGATCACCCACTGCTCCTTCCCAGTCCTGTATCCCAAGGTCTTCACAGCATGGCTAGATTCTCTCTTGTTCCAACCGAGCCTCTCAGTCTTCTAGAATCAGAGAATGTTTTTACCGGAGGGCCTCAGAATTCTGCTACATACTCTCCTAGTTCTTCAGATGAAAGAGTAGAAGGGAACAGGCAAAGGGCACAGAGCAGGTATTAATGCCAGCTTTGCATCACTGTGGGAAATAAGCAGAGAAGAAAAAGCAGGAAAGGGCCTGGACTGGGGCAAGAACTTGTGCCCTTTTACACACTCTGAATATTCTAAGGAGCTGCAGAGGGATGCACCTCAGTTACTACCTGGGAAGGTTACAAACTCTGCTTGCTAATTCTCTTTCCCTTTAACCCAGCTTTTTTGTCTTGTTTCCTAGTAGGAAGAAATTTAAACCGTGTTTATCATCCACATGGTATGAATCAGCCATTTCTTGACTCCCTGTCAGTCAGCTACAAATCTGATGATCCTACATTCCTGAAACAGTCCCATTTTACCCTTGGGATCTTGGCTTCATTATTAAAACTACATCCTTTCACTCCCCAAAGAGGCCTTATTTGGTCATTTTGGTGACCTGAGCTACAGCCAAGTGGTTTTTCAAGTACTACAACTTCTTAACTCTGCTTTCCTCATGTCTCCTGTATTTAGGCCCCAGAGACCTCCCCCATGTTCTCTTCTCTTGCTTGGGCACAGAACCTCACCATGTTTCCCTTGCACATGTGTCTGAATTCTGCTTAATGAAATGTGGGTGAAAATGAGGTCAGTACTCCCAGAACAGGCCCATAAATCTGCCTTAGTCCAAGCCTTCCTGTCTTCCCCAAGCAGAGAGGATGCTGAGGACCTAGAGAAGGGAAAAGCCATAAAAGAGAAGGCACCTTGGTCTTTGGATGACTGCCTGATGACTACAAAACCACACAGAGCTGAAGTGAGCATGAAATCATCTTGTATTGTTTTAAGACACTGACATCTGAGGTTAACTGCTACAGCAATTAGACTCTACAACTACTTCTCTCCCAGATCCCACTCTGCAGTGTGGGCCTGGCTTTCCTAGAAGCAGCGCCGAAGCCAGGGATTCATTGAGGAAGGGGTCTCAGGAGAAGAGGGCAGGGAAGGAGCTGAGCAAAGACATGGTTGCAGCTGGAGTCTAGCCTTGGCCTGATGCCTGAGGGCTTCTGAAGCTCTATTGAGCTGGGCCCCCTTGAGGCATGGGCGTTGGCCTTTCTACCCTCTTATCAGTTCATCATTGGCCTTGAGTTGCCTCTGGGGGAAGGGGTTGGGAGGAAGGGAAGGCAAAAGTGGCTCTGAGTGCTGAGGGTAATTCTTCAGCTGGGGGATGAGGAGTGGGGAGAGAAGCTGTGAGATCTTAGTAGTCAATACATACAGCATCTGCGGATGGTAGATCTGCCTGGAAGGGGGAATCTGAGCAGGGCCCCACTGCTTTTCATTTACCTGTATTGAAAAATCATTGTGAACCTATTCCAATGTGACTTTAATCTCCAGCTTTCCAGCCCCACCCCCCAAAATAAATACTTTGACTAATAATTAAGAGAGCCCGAGGAGAATTGAAGGAAAACATTTAAAAATCAATCAGTAAAGTTCTTAGTTGCAAGCAACTAAAAAGGATTCTGGTTAACTTAGCAGAAGAGGGATTTATTAGCCAGGGGGATTACTAGCAAGAAGGATTTTTATTATTAAGTAGCTCCAAGAATTGCTGGGAAGTATGAAAAATAGAGCTTGCAAAAAATGTCAGGGATCAAGGAAGGCAGGACAGAAAGAAAGGCAGACTAAGATCACAACATCTAAACAGGATGCCACTGGGGCACCATTAGCACTGGTTGCCATCCTGCCGTCATCTCCAAAATTACCCTCTATTTAATGTATGTGGGAAATGCCTTATAGAGTGTTCTACCCATTGGAATTTAGAATTGACAATAAGCACTTCAATACTTAGGATAAAAGGAGCAGAAGTCTTGTCTAGGAGCAGGGTGGAGCACTCCGTTCAAAGCTGGAGCACTTCTGCCCGTCCTTCTACCATCATAGCTTTACGACTTTGCCTTCTGAAGTCTTTGAAATGTCAATAGACCCCTCGGGAGACAGAAATACCCTTAACATTTTTTTCTTAGCACTTTAGCTATCAGCTAGCACCACAGTTATAACCATGTTCAAGTTAGCTGAAGACAGGGCAGAGATGGAGTACCACATGCCCAGAGAGGGAAAAAAATGATGGAGGAAGACATACCTGACTCCATGAAGAACTTGGGGGGCCATTCATTGATCTTGTTGGTTTTCCTTGCTGGAGCCCCACTGTTGCCTCCAAAATGGTAACAAACATCATCACAAAGAGCTCTCATTTCAGAAGTCATAGCCTATCATCCACTCAAGAAGCAGTACATTCTGTACAACAAAACTGGGCCCTACTTCTCACTCCAGTACAAAATCTACAGCGATTTAGAGTTCTCAGCACCAGGCGACTCAACTAATGGGCTTATCTTGCTCGTGTAGATTTTTAAATAAATTATATTTTAGCTGCTGTTGTAGATTGCAAAAATGATCTCCCTGTATCCAGGCCCTTTCCATGGATATGATTTTCCTGCTCCTCCCATCAAGATGTGGAATCTATTGCCCTTCCCTCTAAGTCTCATTGGCTTTGAGACTTGTTTTGGTCAATAGTATTTAACAGCATGCCTGTTCTGAGTCTTGGCCTTGAAAGGATCTATGTGCTTCTACTCTCTCCTGGAACACTGCCCTCCTGCACCTGTGGGGTAAGAGACACATGGAGCAAAAATGAGCTACCTCAGTGGAAGTCATTTTGAAATGGTCAGCCCCAGCCAATCTGGTTGCTGACCACAGACAAGTAAGTGATCCCTGGCAAGACCAGAAGAACCACCCAGCTAAGCCCAGCCCAGCTTGCCAACCTACAGAATCATAAGCGCACAAAATGGTTGTTGTTTAAGACACTAAGCAAAAGTGTGCTTTGTTGAGCCACCAAAACAAACTACTACAGAGAATAGATTATCTCTTGCCACATGGAGAGGGCAAAGAATAAAGATATTCAAAGCTTGGGCAATCACCTCATGTGTGTCTGCCCAGAGACTTTATCCCCTGTTTAATATGCCTTATACTCCAAGGCTGTGGGGAGACACATGAGTCTCAGTAATTTGGCAGGCACTAATTATTTGATCATGTATCACTGCCATTTCCAGGAGAACTTGGTAATACCTAACGGCTGCTCACTTCTAATTCCAAGGGAGCTGAGAGAAGGCAAATAAATAAATGAAGGGCCTCAACACATTTGTAGCAATCACTGGCTGCATAATTAAAATAGAAATCTGTCATCGACAGCCAGGGGCGAAGCAGGTAAAATTAAACATAAACTGTCACAAAAATAATTAAAAACTAGACTTTCAAATTAAAAGATGTCTTCTAATAATTAGTTAACATTTGCCATTGTTCTAAACAGACTTGCTATTAACCTTTAACACTTTGCTCAGGCAGTCTTTTCTTAACCAAATTTTAATTATGCCTGAGGGGAAGTTAAAAAGTTATCCATTCATTAATTTATGAAGTTCTTTGTCTATATAAGGTGAGCCTTCATGGGATGCCTCAAAGAATGGGACAGCCTCTACTCTTAAATATATGATAATATAGAAGGGGAGATAAGTGCTCCAAAATATCACTTAATTGTTCATTTTTAATTAATTGGCATAAGGAAAAGGCATTCTCAAAGAGGTGGCGACTGAATTACTGGAAGATACGGGACAAGAGGTTGGTATTTAGAACACACGAAGGCCATACAAAGCAACAAGAAAAGCAGTTAATGTGGGAATCTTCAGAACTATATTTTCAACAATGGACTGAGTTTTAGCAATCTTGGGAAGGGGACTGTCAGCAATCTTGGATTGGAAAGCAACCCATATTATCCCCTAGAGGTCCAACAGAGTTGCCTTAAACAAACAAACTTCCTTCTTAGAGCCACAAACGGCAGAGAAATGAAAATCTAAGCACCAGGAGACTCTGGAGTGAAAGAGCTTCTCCTGTAAGAAGACCAGGAATCTGGTTCGTCAGCATCCCAGCTGTCCCAAGTCACAAAAGTATCTGCAGGCCACCTTTGCTATGGATGTCCTAATTTATGTCTATGGAGGCCCACCATCCCTCTCTGGGTTGAGGATTTCCAACACATTGTTTGGAGCTACAGCACCAGTATGGCTTTAAGAAGGTGCTTGATTGAGGCTATCTTAGTTGGAGGTAAGAGAACTGACTTTGGACAATGGGCAGATGTTTCCCTCCTCACTGAGAGAACAGAAGCCCCCAGCTCCCATCAGCACATCTCTCACCTACCTGTCTTTGTCTCCAGTTACTCTGTCCTCCCTCTAGACTATGTGGATGAAAGGTCCATGCTTCTAGATAAAGCACGTACCTTCCATTCTGCACAGAATCTATCCTTCTCAACACTCAAGGCCATCAATTCAGTAATTTTCCTTCTCTTCTGTATTGTTATTTTTTTCTTGCTTTAATAGGTCTCATAATTATGTTTCTCCCACTTACAAAGAAAATGATTCTCCCTTAATCCCCTATCAGCCTCCAGCAAACAAACAAACAAAACTTTTACCTTCTCCTTTTATAAAACTTCTTGGAAGAGTGACCTAAAGTCACTGTCATCAATGTCTCATGTCCCATTCTTTATTAAACCCATTTTGACAACGTTTTTGCTCCATCATTCCAGTTAATCAATTTCTCACAAGATCATGAACGGTCTGCATGTCACTCAACCTAACAGTTATCCATCCTTATCTTACTTGACATTTCAGCTGCATTGGACTAAGTTGAAAACTCCCTCCTCCTTGAAAATGTTTCTTCATTTAATTTCCATGATATCACATTCTCATTTTCTCTCTCTTATATTCATTAATTCTAAGTTTCTGTTGCTGGTTCCTCACCATCTTCTTGGAATTGGAAATTAGAAGGTTCAGGCCTTGGTGTTTTGTCACTGTTTTATCTAAACTCACTCATTTGGTGATCTCATTCAGTCTCATGAGTTGATTAACTTCACTACTACACACAAGCATAAAGAACAAGGCTCCAACGTCCATCTGTCAGCCTGGACCTCTCCTCCACTCATCTCACTAGTTGACAGCCCACTTGACCTTCCACTGAATGACTAATAGGCACCTTACCCATAAGGGGTCCCAAACTGAACCCTGATCTTCCTTTTTCATGGGATCGTCACAGAGTCTTTTCCATTTCAGGAAAATTAATTCCGTTTTTTCCAGTTGATTCAGCCAAAATCTTAGCCATCATCCCAAACACCACTCTCTCCCACACTGCAAATCTGATCTGTCAGCAAACTTGATTGACTCAACTTCAAAATATTTCCAGAATCAAATTCAGTGACTTATCATCATATCCACTGCTACGACCCTTGTCTAAGCCACCACTGTCCATCCCCTGTAATATTGTGATGGCCTCTTAGCTTGTCTCTGCCCACCCCCCTCCCACCAGTCCATTCCCAGTAGGTTAGCCAGTATGATCCAGTAAAAAGTATAAACATACTGCTCTTTTTCTGGAAATCCTCCAATGGACGTTCACCTCATTCAGACTTAAAAGACAAAATGTTTCACTGGCCTCGAACAAGCTGTGCTCACCTCTTTGGTCTTCTTCTCACTCCCTTGGCTCAGTTGCAGAGACCCTCTTTCTGCTCTTCAAAGATGCCAGGTCGATTCCACCATCAGCCTTTAAAGGTGTTTTCTTCCTCTGCTTTTCCTTAGCCATCTTCACAGTCGTCTCTCTCACTTCCTTTAAGAAAGTTACTCAATTGTCATTTTGTTTTGTGAAGTTAACCTTCCTGGCCAATCTTCTAAAATGTTAGCCACTATAATCACTTTTATTCTTTCTAACCTCCTTCCTTGCTTTACTTTCTTCTCCTCAGCAGTTACATCTGTCTAGTTTTACATACTTTATTTATCAATCCTTTTTCTATAGGATATAAACTACACAAAGTTAAGATTTCAGTCTGATCACTGCTTGTATTGATTGCATTACTGTTACAAGTTAATTGCCTTTTTCTAAATTTCTGTCCTTTGTCTTGTGCTTTGCAGTTTATCCCAAGAGAGGTTGATTATTCCTCTCTGCCCCATGGCCATTCAGCATGGCTATGAGACTTGCGCTGATCAATGGAATGTGACAGAAATGATAGTGGGGCGGTTCCAAGCCTAGGCTTTAAAAGGCATTGTATGTTTCCACTTGCCCTTCTTATATTTCTGCCATTGCTGTGAGAAGCACATGCCTCATGTAGCCAGTTCCAGGAGGATACAGTCTATATGTAGTAGACTCAAACAACCTGTACAATGTGTAGGTTGAAGTATTGCTCAGCTGAACCCAAGCTAGATCAGCCAGATCTTAGCGACCTGACACATGCACAAAAGAGAAATAAATGCTTATATTGTACGTCACTGAGATGCTGTGATTTTTATGCACCAATAACTGAGTAACATACTGTTATAGCCACTGATTCTGGCACATAACACGTATCTGTTAAATAATTGATGAGTAAATGACCACATAAAAGAAATACGAATCATTTTATCTGTGGGAATCATTAGCTTGCCAAATGTCCTGCCTTTGCATATTCTAGCAGACAGCATAGGGACATACAACTAGTTCTGATCAATGAGTTATAAATTGCAGTGACAGTGTGTCACTTCCAGGCTGGAGTATTTAATTGCCAGACATTCTAGAGCTCTATTTTTATCTTTGGCATGGTGAGAAGTAATGTTTGCAATGAAGACTGCTCCATGTATAATACCAATGAGCAGAACCTCCTGGTGACCTGCAATCAACATACAACCTGCATGACAAATCAACTGTTATTGCTTTAGACCACTGAGATTTGAGGTTTGTTTGTTACTGTAGCATAACCGAACCTATACCTTATCTCTGTTTTGCATATATGCAAATAAGACACACATTTAGAGTCATCATAAATGAATTCAAGTGGTATGGGGGTGTTATCCTTATGTCTTTGTTTCATGAGATAGTAAGTTTCTAACGTAAATTTTTGCTCTAAAGGAACTTGAGTTGAGATCTAGAAATAGCCACATTTTGTATGTGTGACATTAGATAAATCATTAAACCACTCTGACCTTGTTCCCTTATTTGACAAATAGGACAAATAATATCCCTCTCAGAGGTGGTTGTTGTCATTCATTCATATATACCTGGCATTTACTGAGGATGTACCGTTGAGCTCAAGGAGATTGATGCCCAGGAGGAACGAGCCGTACACACATGCTGCTATGTTACCCAACACTGCATGTGAGAAATGCCAGGCTAGCCTCAGAACAAGAGTATGAGAGGGCTGGAGAAGAGAGATGAAGACACCATGCATGACTCAGCAGCAATGATCTAGGCCAGAGGAAAGCAAAAAAAATGTGGAGCCAACTTTCCAAGTAAATTCCATTCTCAGTACTTAGCTTTCTGGTCCATGAAGCTGCTCTATGCTACTTCTTCACAAGAACTTCTGCTTCTTATTCAAGAGTACCTACCCCTTTGAACATGACTTGGCTGTCCTGGATAGCACCATGGCCCTAGAAAAGTTGATTTATGTGACCTTCCCATTCTTGCAGAATCTGTTCAGGCTATAATAGCCCCTTGCTCTCCTTCGTTGAGGTCATTGCAATCTTCAGTTATTAATTCTGTGATTATGTGAACACCAATCACCTCACTCAATGCATCGTATGTTCCATGAGAACACAATCTATATTGTATACCGAGTGCATAGCATGGTGTCTGACAAATAGTAAGAGCTCAGTAAACATTTGGTGAATGAATAAATAAGTGTCAGGTCTCCTGTCTCCACTATGTCACTCCACCCAACTCATGACTGAAGTTAGGTTCAATAGTGCTTATTGGATCTGAATGCTTCAAAAGAAAAATGATCCAAATAAAATAAATTTGTCTCAAATATGACCCAAACTATTCAGAAGTTTTTCACATTTTAATAGAGGATTGTAAAGGAAGGCTGTTTACGCCATATGAAAGACTATCTAATGGTGGAATTTCTGATTAGAGGGATATTTAATAGAAAAGAGACAAGAAAATGTTTTGAAGTATTTTCACATGCACTATTGCACTGTTGTTTAAATTACACCATCTGTGTACTTGTTTACTCATAAGGTTGAGCAGGAGTAAGAGAATAGAGAGGTAAAGAATCATTTGGGGAAAAAATACCTAATTTTTCCTAAATCAGGATAATTTTTATTTATTCTGCCTTCATTAGAGGTGAAGAACTAATTGAATTAAGTGTGTGCTAGAAATGATAATAACTGTCCTTTGAAGTGCAAATGCTTGGGTACATAAAGAACAATTTAAAAAGCAGGTCAGGAAGAGTCCTTAATGCATTCTGATGTAGCCAAACATTATAGGCTGTGTTTTTCATGTCACTTCATTTGGAAATATTTCACCATAACGTGACATACCAAAATAACTTAGGCATGAAAATACTTTTTTTCTCTTTAGCAAGAATGAACTGTGACCCATTATGTGCTTGGATATAAACTGAAATCATAGGACTAAAGAAGTAATTCCTCATCATAAATGCTGACTCTGTGAAGAGTAAAAGACTAACAAGTCTGCAAAGAGTGTGGATTTCCATCTGAATGTTGGGATGCTGAACCAAATAAGACACATACTTGATTTGGATTGAAAATCAACTCATTTAGCACAGTGTCAATGGCTCTAAAAATGGCATGTTTCTTATTTTATAGATATCATCTGCTCAATTTGCCTTTAATTTACTATATAAGTAGTGTGACCCCATTTCATGGAGATGAAGACAACCTCAGATTCATTCAGAAGCAATAATTATGGATTGCAGAAGGAGAACATAATGAGAAGATTCCATTTGCATAAAATTGCTATTTGAATGTTGGATGCCAGTGTTGGTTTTCTCAGGGTTTGACACATCTGCCAGACTCAGCTAGGGCTCCAATGGGAAACAACAATTTAGTGTGAGTGCTGGAAATGTTGAAGCCTATAAGATTCATGGGGATGGGCATTTCAGCTGATGGAACAAGTTGTCTTTCTGCAAATAGAATTATCACAGGCCTGCCAACTTGCATTTATGAAGCTTATCTCTATTCAGACTTTAAAATGATCCTCTGAGGTCAGTATTATTAGTAGTATTCCCATTTGACAGATAAAGTAACTTGCCCCAAATCATGCAGTTAGGCAGTGGCAGAACCAAAACAACGAGATCGGAATACAGAGCCCAAAGTCACATTTTATTACCTCTTCTCTCTCTTTAATTATCTATCTTTTATCCACGTATTTATCCACCCTTCTATCCATTTCTCTCACTCCTCATTCTTCTCTCCATTTGTCCGTCCAACCATGTTCTTTCTCTGTCTTTTTCTGTATCTTCATGTATCTCTCTGTCTCTGTCTTTCTCCGTGTACTCTCTTTCTCTGACTTGGTCTCAGCCCTTGTGAGTTTTTGTCTTTCTCTTATTCCCTGTCTCTTTCTTTACCTTATACTTTCAGTCTATTTATATAATTCTGTATCTATCATCCACCCATTATGTATCTATATATACACCCATGTATGTTTTGTCTTTATTTCTTCATCCAGCCATCCATACTCCCATTCGTGGTTTCTATATCTCAATATCCTTTTATGAATCTGTCAAATACTTTCCATTTTTCTCTCCTTTTCTCTGTCTCTCTCTCTTGCTCTCACATTTTTCTATTCTCTCACCCCCATCTCTCTCTCTCCCTCCTCTCCCTCCCTCTCTTCATTCAACATGTTTTTCTCATCCAGGTATTTTAGGCATAGCCTTAACCCCTGCCCAAGGTCAAGAAACGCATCCATCCCACGTGTCAAAGGTACATGCCTTGCTAAAGCAGTAAAACCTCTACCTATGGCTCAACTAAAGGTCAACCCTGTTGCTACCTGATGAAAGACAAGGTATTGAAAGAAAATTATCCATAGGACTCTCACATTTCTATATATTTTATGAGTAGGAATGAGAGGCACTAGCTGCCCTTTGTTCCAGATTATCTTTTCAAGGACATGTGCATACTGAACATCCTTGGAAGACAAAGATAGTGTCTTCCTCTGAAGCTAAAAACAGGTTTGCTTACATCCTTGGAAGATAGAGATAGTATCTCCTTCCAGAGGAAAGGGCAGGCAGCCTTAAAATCCAGGATAAATTAGATCATGTCTCCCTTGAGCAGAGGGCATACCTGGCCAACGGGTAACCCAGATTCCTTAAGTTTAAGGTTCCTCTCCTCTAATGTAACCTACTGCCTGAACAGGCATCTCTATAGGCCCATCTGTGTAGACTCTGTGAGACTGGAGGGTAAGGAGAATGGATGCAAATATGCTGATGTTCATGCTGCCTGTGGTACCCTAAGTAACAAAGTCCTCTGTGTCTGGCACATGAGCCTCCTGTACTCTGCAGGCTTCCATGAGAGTGTGGCAGGCTAATGCGTCAGCTTGCAAGTGGCCAAAAATCTCAGCCCCTTCACAGTCTTGCCTCAAATCTGTACGTTTTTTCCTCCTGTCTCAGCACCATACTGGTCCTCAAGTTTTTTTTTTAATATCTTGAAAAGGGATATGTTTTAACCAAATTTTTCCAGCTTCCTATTTTCCATTAGGAAATGGCACCTATTTGAACAGCAAACTCAGGTATCCCTTGCTCTATCTGTGATTTTAATGAGGAAGAAAATCATTTCCATCCAGGCCCTTCACAATGCCTTCCCCTCTACATTTAATTTGGTGGGGTGGGACTGGACATGTACAAGCTTTACCATCTTTGTGAAGCCAACGCAACTGAAGGATCACATGACAGTGTGATCTGGAGGGGCTGTACCTGGGGAAGTACAATTGGATCAGATGCCCCTGGTACCTCAACTCACATCCTCTCAGCCTCACATCTGATCCCAGGTGTCAGCTGCAGGCAGGTGCTTACAGGTTTTGACTTACTTCATAACTACCGTGGTTCATCAGTTATGCCCTGTGAGTCTTTCCCTTTCTATTCTGGGGATTCTTAAAGCAAGCAACTGTCCACTCCCAGGCATCAGTGCACTTCCTAGAAGTGCAGAGCTGGTAGTGCCCGAGGGACCACCCTCAAACGTGGGGTCTGGGGGGTTATGGATAAATATTTTTCTCCATTGATTCTTAGGTGGAAAATTCTGAGCAACATCTATAAGCTGTTTAGAGAGCCCTCAAAACCGTCAAATCCAAGTGGCCTATAGCAGTGACCTCAACAAAATGCACCCTCACATGGTTTTCCTTCCTTCCTTCACTCTCCCTTGTTCCTCTCTCCTCGTCTCTGGGGTCACCTCACAAATAAACTGCCTGTACACAAGTCCTTGCCTCAAGTTCTATTTCTGGAGGACATGCAAGCTAATCTAAAGGTGAACTAGAAAGACCAAGGCCTCTGGAACCAGATACACTCGAGTCTGTATATTAGCTCTACTGCTTTCTTCTGGGAGATCTTGAACTAGTTATTTAATCTCTCTGAGTTACAGCTTTTTCATTTGTAAGATGGGAAAAATAATACCTTGCACGGGTGGGGAATATTGATTATGACAAAAAAAACATGCAGTCCTTAGCACAGGGTCTGGCAGGGCATCAGTGTTCAACAAGTAGCAGCAATTATTGTTATTATAGCCTAAGCAAATCCCAAGGGTACCCTGGAAACTAGAGGTGCAGAAATCCTGATGTTCTGACTGCAGTGACTATCCGGGGACTGCTAAGCTGCAGGACTTTATCACTTTAAGGACCCCAAACCACATGAATTATTTATCAATTACCGTTTATAGAAATGGTTGCATCATAAGTAGCATCTGGATCCCTTAAACTTTTTAAGGCACATGTGGAGAGAGAATACATTTGGAGAATTACGCCATGTTGTTGCTTTCTTCTTCTTCTTCTTCTTCTCCTTGATTCTTTCTACCTCTCATTCTTTCCTCTGTCCAGTCAGCTAATCATTGTGCAATTGTGGCCTCATGGAAGCAATGACACAGCAGAAATGTACAAATTTTTTTTTTAAAAAAAGATTCAATTCTTGTTTATGTATTTATTTAATGCAATAAAGCTAGAGTAGAGGACATAGCTTTGGAGAAAGTCTTCCCTCCTTTTTATTTTATTTTTTTAATTTAATTTTTATTGGAGTATATTTGCTTTACAATGTTGTGTTAGCTTCTAGTGCACAGCCTCCTTTTTAAATAGTAAGGAATTCTCAGAGCATAAGGAAAGTTAGAGAGAGTGGAGGTTCAGATGGAGAGTATGGTGAACTCACACAGGTGAGAATGGAGGCTGGATCAGAAATAGCCCTGCCTCCCCTGGAGTGCCACTGGGTGAGCCCCACCTCTCTCCCTGCCTAGTTGCTGTATGAAATACGACTGAAATTCCACAAAGAGCTCAGTGCATTGCAGTGAGAACTGAGTGCTTCCTCTGTTGGGGACACTCGTTAGTTGTTCTTCCTGTTGTCATCTACTGAATACCTCCCTTCAATAGCAGTTGGATTTCCAAATGGGCCCCTGAAACTTTGCTGAGTCAGCATTCAACTTACTCTATGTGAAGAATTCCCTTTTTAGAATTCCAAGATTCCTAAAAGACCTGAAATGAAGGGTGGGTCCAAGTGTGGAAGTGGGAGAGTGTTATGTCTTTGGTATGACGTCTACCCCAGGCCAGGACATTGGTAAATCAAGTCCCATGACACATGCATTATTTATTAAAATATACAACATATTGAAGGAGCTCAGAATATGCCACTCCAAAATATTCCACTCTGGCATATTGATTAATTTGAGTTAAAAGCACTTGAAAAACAGAAAATACAAGGAAAACACTCTATCCTTCTTTTTCTTAAGAGCAGGAGATGAAATTCCCATATGAAAGATATCCTCCCCAGATCCCAGCAGGAAAGTTTCATTCTTATCAAGGACAAGAAGTTGAGATCAAGAGAATTCTCTACAAACAGTTATCATATGATCCTGCAATCCCACTCCTAAGCATATATTCAGATAAAACTATAATTTGAAAAGGTACATGCACCCCAGTGTTCACTGCAGCACTATTTACAATAGCCAGGACATGGAAGCAACAGAAATGTCCATCAACACATGAATGGATAAAGAAGATGTGGTACATATATACAATGGACTATTACTCAGCTGTAAAAAGGATGAAATAATGTCATTTGCATCAACATGGGTGGACCTAGAGATTATCATATTAAGTGAATTAAGTCAGACAGAGAAAGACAAGTATCATATGATATTGCTTATATGTGGAATCTAGAAAAATGATACAAATGAACTTATTTATAAAACATAAACAGACACAGAAAACAAACATTTGGTTACCAAAGGGGAAAGGGGGGGAGGGATAAATTAGGAGTCTGGGATTAACATATACATACTACTATATACAAAAGAGATAAACAAGGACCTACTGTATAGCACAGGGAACTATACTAAATAGTTTGTAATAACCTATAAGGGAAAAGAATCTGAAAAAGAACATATATATACATATACATATGTGTATATATATATATATATATATATATAACTGAATCACTGTGCTGTACATCTGAAACTAACACATTGTAAATCAACTATACTCTAATTAAAAAATTTAAAAATTAAAGGAGAATTCTCTACAAGCAGACCTTGTTAAAATAATTCTTATCTTCCTTAAGCCACCTGGCATAGTTTAATTACTTTTCCATAATTGCCTCTCCTTGTTCAAGCTCATATAAAGGCATGTAGTTTCACCATATCTTCGGATTGTCATTCATTACAAAGGCTCCCATGTTACATAAGACCCGTATTAATTAAATTTATATGCTTTTCTCCTGTTGATCTATCTTATGTTAGTTTAATTCTCAGGTCCAGCTGGGAAAAAAACCTAAGAGGTAAAGGTAAAATTCTGCCTCCCCTATGATTTCCTGCATGTTTTTCTGGCTTATGCTACACACACTCTATGGTCTCTGGGAATTCTGGAGGGTAAAAGTCCACACATGTGTGGGTTCCAACCCCAGAGAAGACCATGCCTATAAGATGGGAGTTATGAACTGATCTTCACATACACCCTCCCACTTAACCCCAAAGTGTCATTTCCAGAAGATCCCTATGTTACAGTCACTAATGAATTAGACCAATGGGGATCCGGAACACTCTAGCCAGGAGGCACATCTGGCTGGAAGCATCCCCACTAGTGGCTGAGAAGTAGACGCCCTGATTGTGATGGCAGACTCAGGACTTCTGAGATTATTACACTTAGCAGGCAAGGGGGGATTTACATAGAGATAGAGTAAAAGCTGATGGCAGCAATCTTTTCCTTGACAATTTCAGTGAGGACCAATGTCCTCTAAATGTTCCTCTCTAACCCTTTACCATGAAAGAGGTGGTGAGTTATACAGGAAAGATCACGGTACTTCTGAATGACATTGGGAAAACTGTCTTCTCTCTGCCCAAGCCACCTGACCTCCAACCCTAGGTAAACCTTTTTGTAAAGTGTCTCTCCTTCAGCCCATTAATTGATGGTGAAAGTATTCGTTATCTCAGGCTCAGTAACAAATTATCTCAAAACGTAACAGCTTAAAACAACGACAAATGTCATTTCACAGTTTCTGCAGGTCAGGGACAGAGTGCAGCTTAGCTGGGTGCCTCTGGCTCCAAGTTTCTCCTGAGGTTGCCATCCAGGGGCAACCTGAATTTCTACTTCATGACCAAAGATAAGTCATCCAGCCATTGTCTTCTCTAGTTTCTTTCTTCACTGCAGAATTTACCTGTATTTAAACCCAATCCCCCTTTTCTCTGTTGTCTCAGAAAAAAAGGGATGAGAGTGAGAAAGAAATGTAATTTTGAGAGCACCTCCTATTAGCCAAGCTCTGTTTTATATACATATCACATATAATTTACTAATATTTTAACATGTGCCATGCAATGGATTTGGCATTGAATTATCTCATTTAATCTCTGCACCATTTTATAGGTGGCCTGAGACTTAGAGAAGCTAAGAAATTGTCTCAAGCTGAGACAGCTGGCGGGGGATTGGGAACCCAGGTTCCTACCCATCACAGTTTCCTGATCTCCAAAACTGCTTCACATCTACATTGTTGCTCCTGTCTCATCCTGTTTTATATGGGATCCTCTGCCCTTCATCACTTGTATTTTCCCATCTCTGGATATATTGACTACAAACATGCTCTTAGGCAACAAGTTCAAGCCTCTTTTATTCTAAAAAAAAAAAAATAGGAAGGAAAGAAAGAGGAAGGAAGGAAAGAAGGAAAGAAGGAAGGAAGGAAGGAAGGAAGGAAGGGAGGAAGGAAGGAAGGAAGGAAGGAAGAGGGAGAGAGGGAGGGAGGGGAAGAGAGAGAGAAGAGAAAAAGAAAAAAAATAAGGTCTCCCACTTTCAACCATTACCTTATCATATTTCCATTCCATCACTTCTGTTCCTGTCCCCAGATGTCCCAATAAAGAGCCTTTCCTCAGTGGCTCCAGGCTCTTGCCTGTCCTCCACCCATCCTCACGGTTCCTCTCTAACCCTCTGTAAGGTGGGCAATGAGCAGAGCTCTGGCTCAGTCCTTCTCCTTTCCTGCTCACCCACACAGACCATCCTCAACTTAAGCCTGGTTTCTCAAAATGTTCCATTTCCGTGGGCTGCAATATTAACCATTCCAGCTTCTTCTTCTGTGTTTCTCACTGGTCCTTCTTGTTCCTAGTCATTCTCTTTCCACTCACCTCTAAAGTAAGCCTCTGTATCAGTTTCCTCCAGCTGCTATAGTCATGTACCACAAACCGAGTGGCTGAAAATAGCAGACATTTATTTCTCTCACATTTCTGGAGGTTAGAAGTATAGAATCAAGGTGTCAGCAGGGCCATGCTCCCTCTGAGATGCTTAATGGAATCCTTCCTTGTCTTTTCCTAGCTTTTGGTGCATCCTTGGAGTTCCTTGGCTCACAGCTGCATCCCTCCAGCCTCTGCCTCTGTCATCACGTGGGCTTCTCCCTTTGCATGTCTGTGTCCCTATTTTCTTCTTCGTATGAAGACAGCAGTCACATTGGAATAAGAGCCCATCTCACTCCAGTATGACCTCACCTTAACTAATTATAACTGCAATAAACTTATTTCCAAATAAGGTCACATTCGGGGTCCTGGGGGTTAGGACTTCATCCTACATTTTGGAGGGGACACAATTTGACCCGTAACAGTCCTCTTTGAGATCCTGTGTTCTACCCTCCACTCTTGTCCTTGATTCACAGCTATAACCAGCACCACCATCAGAGTTCCCAGATGATACAATTTTCCCTAAATTTTGTTATTTTGCACTAATGTTCTCTTGGACTAAAATTAGCAGCTCCAAATGCCTGAAAGATATCCCCACTTGTATGTCCCATGGGCACAATAACCCAATATTTCTAAAGGCCAACGGCCAACATGAGGCATCTTTCACTCATAAGCCGTAACCACCAAACCACCATCCTTGCTCACCTCAACCCCTGCAGCACCCCCCCACCTAATCCTGCTTCCCCTCTGCCTCTGCCTCCGCCTCCATGTCTCCTGGTAGCCAAAAGTAAACTCTTAAATGCAGAAAGCATAGCACTTCTTCACTCTACAAAACCCTGTGGCTTTCAGCTGTCTTTAGGGGAAGAAACCAAGCTCCTTCAAGACTGTGCATGTTCTCCTGCAGTTTCTGGTCCTGTCACATTCTGTGTATTTCATTTCCAGGGGTTCCATTCATCTGTTCCATACATGCATCCCCAGCACCTAGGATAGTGTTTGGCATATAGTAAGTGCTCAGCAGATGTGTTGCAAAAAGTAATTAACTCTTTATTGCCCCCATATTCATCACACAGACACTCCTTGAAGATGTCTCTTTCACCATCCTAGCCATTTTGTATGCAACATTTTGTCCATCAACAGTTCAGATGCAGCACAGGTAGACTTTTCTTGTGGTTTTACACCATCACTCCCATGGCTGGCAAGGCCAGTGCCCTCTCTAAATACTCAGTTCCCAGAAAACCATCTGCAAGGATATCCTCCAACATCATCTCTCAGAAGCCAAGATGTCCTGCATCTCTCAGGCCTTCCATCACAAGGATGTCTCTCCCTGACTCTGCACTGTGCTTTGTCTTCAAAACCCCAAACAACATTTCATGCACCTCATCTTCCTTAAAAGCCCTCTTTAGAGCTCTTCTCCAAAAGTCAAGCGCTGGGCAGTTACCGAGTTGTGTTTTATCAGTGCATCTCAATTACATTAGATGCAGGACCAGGAATTTGTTGTTTTTGTTTTCTCTTTTAATTTTTAATTCCAATCAAGCACTACCTGATATTATCATAAAACACAGTAAAAATGAATTACTACAAAAATGAAACGTCTGTTGGATTCCGCAGCAGTGTCAGGTTGCTATGACAGCTCCCACGTGTTACATCTGTGGTCCGAATTTCCTTTGTGGATGGGTAACCAGCAGTTCATGGGTCAGCACCAGTGCACAGAGCACACTTAGAGAAGCCTTGATCGACCATCTTCCTCCTTCTACTCACCTCTGTCCCCCAAGCCTTCCCCTCAAAGACCCTGTTCTTCCATTGACATTGTTCCATTGTTCTTCCATCTGACATTGCTTGAATGTCAACTCAGGCAAAAAGAGTCCTGCAGTTTCCTGGCCCTCCAAGTCATCATTTGTGCTCCTGGATGTGAATCTATCCTGGATCTCTGTTCCCCACATGTGTTCAAATCCAAATCTCTCTCCTCACCAAGTTTGCTCTTTCTCTCAAGCTATCAACTCTGTAAAGAGATTGTGATTATCCCCGCCATTGATGGGAGACCACAGCTTCATCTACACATTTCCTTGCCTTTTTTCCCAACACATCCATTTGGTGGTCAGGACCCAGGAATTCAAGTCCTGCAATGTTTTCTTGCGCCTTCCCTTTTCTGCCCCACCCCATAGACACACTCCTAGTTCAGGGCCATATTATCTCCCAACCAAATTATTACGGTTTCTTCTAAATTGGCCTTCCTGCTCCCTGCTTTCCTCATTCTCCAACTCGTTATGCAGAACGAGTCCAGAAAACAATTTCTAAACCAGAGCCGTGGTGATTATCCCACAGCTTCTGTAAAGTCTTTAGTACATCCCCAGAGTCTACAGCATAGAAGCCTGTGGTCCTCAGATGCACATCCAAGCCCTCCACAGTGGCTGAAGGTAGTGTCTTTCCTACAGGTCTCAGCCTTTCTCAGCTGAGACCTGTCTTTCCTTAGGTCTCAGCCAACCCCAAGAGTATTCAGGAAGTGCCAGAGAGGTAACACCCACAGGAAGAGCCCCTGACCAATGAGGGAGAGGAGTTGGTGGATCAATATCTCAGAGGACCCCCAGTGGTAGGATTAAGTCCACCATGGTAACCTGTTCCATGCCAACTGCAGCCTGAGGCAAAAGAAATAGGTACACTCTTATATGCAATTTTAAAGTAGTTTTAAATGGTTAATGGTTATAATGAAAATATTATCATTGATGAGTTTGTTTCCATGAAAACCAGTAAAGTAAAATTATAATGAAATTTGAGTTTGATGTAAACTAGTATTTAAATTTAAAATAATGGTGTGAGTTTTTAATTACCTTATTTGATTTTTCAATATCTTTTCAGTTATTTTCATGTTCTGAAGCAAATTCACCATTTTAAAAAATACACTTAGAATGTGTTTTTACATAATTTTTTCCTTTTGCCTCGGGCTCCAATATGGCTCAGCACAGCACCGTCAGATCCTATCTTTATTTAAAATGTTGATAATTCTTATCACATTTTTGTGGTATTTTGATACTTAAAAAAGTATTTCATTAAAATATTATACATCCTGATTACTGAGTGTTTGGCACCCCTTACGGTAAGTTCCCTACAAACGAACATGTTCCGTTCCAAGAGTTCGTTTGTAAGTCCAGTTTGTTTGTAAGTCCAACAAAGTTAGCCTAGGTACCCTGCTAAACACAGTCATTATCGCTTGGTGCTTCTTAGCAGTACCAGCTACATCATCGCTGCTTTTACGCTTGCTTCCAGACATCCTGGGCTTGAAATAAAGATACGGTACTACTGTACTCTATAGAGTACTGTACAGTAAAGTACACAAAAACACAACCAACTGTAGAGGATGCACGCATGTAACAATGTATACCAAACACATGAACTAACTTACGTGATTGGACATGTGAACGCACGTTCGCATCTTTGAAAGTTCTCAACTTGAAGGTTTGTATGTAGGGGACTTACTGTACTTTCTGCATTGAGGTCAGTGCCTCCCTTACTCCACCCTATCCTGGCCCTGGTGGGATCTGCTCACTCTTTCCCTCATCCCTCTCTTGATTGACTTTCCTCACTTCCCTGCCTCACTTTGCACTCCCCTCACCCTACTTCCTGGGATTCCTTCCCCAAAAGAATAAAGTCTTTATTTTAGGATCTGCTCTTGGAGGTATCCAAATTAAGATATCCTTTGTGGTCTAGTAACAATCGACTGTCACAGAAACACTCACACCACTGTCCTTCGAACCTACACTCGGCCAGTTCAGGGTGTTTTCTACTCCTACCTTGATTAACTGTAATAAAATATGGGGAAGCCCTTGTTCAGAAAGCTCTAAATAATCATGGACAATCTTTATTAACTTCTTGCTGGTCTAGGAAACTCCCTCTCCCTAGAATTCCTTGAGTCTATGTTTACCAGTTAAAAAATGAGTCATGCCACCACCCCCATGAAGTCACTGTTCCCACATTTCCTCACTTAGATATATCCCCTTTCTCTCTGTCTGCATAGCTTAGTGATCATCTATATGAGAGCCCCTATCCCAGGCAATTTATATCCTGGGTATTTTAATACCCTTTATCTCTTCTACTAGGCCATCAGACTGAAAAAATGGGGACAACCACTGCATCCTATCTTGCAGTGGCCCATTGCATGTTAAATGTCTGGTGAATTGAATTAAATGAAGAATTCAATAAACTCAGAACCAAATGCATTCAACAACAGGACCTTCACTTGGGTGAACAGAGCCGGTGGAGATACACACAAATATATTCAAAGCAGAGCTATCAGGGAACACAACGTACCAGATTAGTTGGCTTGACTTGTGCCCGGGTGGTAGGTTCAGAAACATATGCACCCAGCAAGCTGGAGGTAGATTTGGCAAACAAGGATACACAGAAACTCCTGGCCTCACCCAACAACTAAAGGTTCTATCTTTACTGTTACCAAACTCTCCCTGATGCTGATGTTTGCCTCCTCGTGCATTAGGTGCCAAATATTCCTGATGGGTGTCCTCAATCAGGTCAGAATTGGGGCATGAGAAAAAATAGCTGGCATCTGCTCTGATCCTGATGGTAGGGTTGATTTAAGCCTTGGCAAGCTCTTCTCAAAACCACCTGGCAGCAAATCTGAACACACCCACATATGCCATTCAGTTGGCATTTTATAGAACTTCCATAAATCTCTAGGTTCTCCAAATTGCTCTATGGACAGCTGAATTTTCCTTGGCCATGATTAAACTGCTCGTGTCATCATCCCCGCCTTGCCAACAATTCAGGCAGTACAGGAGCCAAACAAAATAGCACCCTGTATTTCTACCTCACGGGCTTTCCCCACCATCTAAGTCATAACAAGTAGTTCACCACAGCATTATTTATCATAGTGGAGAACTGAGAAAAAAGCTAAATCACAGAGTAATGATTAAGCAAATTATTCCCTTTTCACAGGACTATATATAGAAAAAAATTACACTAATAGTAATATACTAATAATATTACTAGTTGTAATAATTTAGATTACACAAACATGGATGATTGTTTTCTCCCTTCCATTCATAATCCATTTTAATGCATTATGAATATGTATTCCTTTAATAAATATATGAAATAATGATACATGGTACACATTTTAAAAAATTAACTGCATGGACAACCTAAATTAGAGAAAACTCATAAAAGAAGAGCACTTGGGAGAGAGAAGTTCTAATCTGATTCTTTGCCTTGACAAAGACTGACAAATTCTCAATGTGAGTGGTGGTGGTATGTGTTTGTGTGTGTTTATGTGTGTGTATAACATCTAGTTGTAATGCTCATACATGTTTAACAACCGGCTCTAATAAACACCCTAATCTGTAGCATTTGCTGATTTCCATGATGTAAATATTCTCACTGTAGCCAAGGGTTGGGCAGAAATGCACACAATTGATCTCACAAGGCTGTAAGAGCAGAGCCAGCCCAAGGCACCTTTGGACTTCATTTCCCTGAGCTAACCACCTAAAAGTGGCTCCAGGAAAACAAATATCATGGTCAACTCAAAGCTCCTCTCCAAAGTTCATAGCTCCCTGACAAGACAAACTCATTGAGATACAAGATAGAAGGAGAAGATGCACATTGCCTCTGCCCATCTGTCCATTCCCCTTGAGTCCCTCTTCTTCTCCTGAACCACTGGAGCCTTAGAGGGCTCTAAAGACTAAGCATCAGATAGGAAACTCATTGTGGGCTTTTTTAACGGAAATGGCCAAGTTATGAAAAATGTTAAATGTGAAAAACACGTGTGAAGAAGAGCAGTAAGCATACTTTGGGATTTGTAAGTAAACATGAGAAAACCAAAATATCAATTGAAAAATTGATCAAGGAATGGCAGGGCTAGTAGGGGCCTCGGTGAATATTTAACAGTTCATTTTATAGAAAACAAAACTGAGGCCCAGAGAGTTTGAGTGATTCAAAGTCATATTTCAAATCAGTGTATCCTGATTCCAAATAAATTGCTTTTGCCATTAATTTGGCACCATACAAAAATTCATGTGAGCTCAAATTTTAGACGGTTATAATGATATATTTCAAGACAACAAAGACTCTAAGAATGTTTTATATTTTTCCCAGTGAGTTTAAGTAAGAAGTAAAGTTTTTTTTTAATATCTTCAATAAGTTTATATTCTAAGCAGAAAATTTTCCCACACCTAAAAGGAATGTATTGGTATTCATTGTAAATGAAACTCTCTCTGATACTTTTCTGTTCCCTGTTCTGGTAGAAGGTAGGCTGCCCCCATTCACCTCTTTCCATTTCATCAAAGTGAGTGTGTCCCACACACACACTGCAAGGAAGCCGCATCTTTGACTTCACTGCAAACGTTAGTCTTTGTGGAATGAAATCTGGAAATGACTTCCTCGGGAGAGCTGGCAGCTTGCTTTCGCTGTTACTGCCAGTGGGCTGCATCTTGTCACAAGTGCCTACATTTCTGAATGAAAACCTGAGCACTCTGAAACCTCATAAAACTATCCAGTTAAACATAAAACAGTGGAAAGCCAAATTCATATCCGTGCTTATATTCTCGCCATCACATTTGTTAATTTTATGAGCCTGTCTTGGGGTGTGCAAATCAACCCACGCATGTCAGACACATTAGGAAGGTTTCTTGATTTGGCCACATAACTCCAGTTAGAATTTCATCTGAGCATTTCTCATTACTAACATGCAAATATATGTTAATATTCTGTGTCACTGGCTGGAATACAGATTCAGTCTCAGGATGAAAAGTAGAAACATACTACAATACAAACAGTTTAAAAGAAAGTAACTGGTTTGGCAATTAAGGCATCGACATAATCCATTGTTTATGGACCATAAATTTAGCAAAATCCTAAAAAGCATAATTCCCTGGCTGATATATTGAATCAGTAAGCTTGCGATACTTATTTAAGTTTCTTCTGGGTTGTATTGGAGGGGGATTAGAAGGTATCCAATGGGCAGAGAATAATATTTGGGGGAAAGTAGGAAGATCATTACTCCGAAAGCTCTTACTTCTGAGATTGACATTTTTCCTGCAATGAGAGTGTGAAATTGTAGAGAATCCATTCAGGTACCAAACCACATTCACATGATGATTTAGGGAATTTGGACTTCAGTATCACACTTAATAGAGTTATTTAAAATGGCTTTAAAGTTATCTATCTATCTATCTATCTATCTATCTATCTATCTATCTATCTATCTATCTATCTATTATCTATCATCTATCTATTATTTATCTATCTATCTATCTATCATCTATTTATTTGCTTATTTGCTTACTTCCAGAACTGGAAGTTAACTTGGGGAGAATCATCTGTCCACTTGCTACTCAGAGCGTGATTTCAGATTTCACAGCATCAGCATCACCTTGGAGACACTAGAACTGCAGGATCTCGGATCCCAACCCAGACCTACTGAATCAGAGTCTGCATTTTACCAACATCCCAGGGGATTCAAATGTACATTAAAGTTCAAGAAACACCGGTCTCAGTCCATTCACACCTGGAGCAACTGAAGAATTGTTCCAAGTTCTCATAGCTAGTTAATTGATGATCAAAACTCATGCCCATCCTTCTCTCCACCCCCTTGTCATTTCTGTTTGCATGAAATATCTTTTTCCATCCCCTCACTTTCAATCTATGTGTGTCCTCTGCCCTAAGGTGGGTCTCTTGTCGGCAGCATATTGTAGGCTCTTTGTTTTTTTATCCAGTCTGACACTCTACGTCTTATGACGGGAGGGATGGACTGGAGTTTGGCCTTGGTAGATACAAACTATTACATTTAGAATGGGTAAACAACAAGGTCCTAATGTATAGCACTGGAAACTATATTCAATATCCTGTGATAAACCATAATGGAAAAGAATATTAAAAAAGAATGTATATATATATATGTATAACTGAGTCACTTTGCTGTACAGCAGAGACTGGCACAACACTGTAAATCAACTATACTTCAAAAAAACCCAGAAAACTCAGACCCAGAGTTCTTGAATTCCAGAATTCCAGAACTATATCTTTCCCCTGCTTTCCGCTCTTCCCTTGATGCATTTTTAGGCAAAAAGTGGACAACTCTTTCTCCATAACCACTTATTACTAATCCAGTTGCTATCAATGCCTATCATTAATGCCAGGTTTGGCTGGATCTATTCTCTGCAATGATTTAAGTTTTGACATCTTTTATGTTAATATAGTCCCAACTTTGACATGGGTGCAATGGTTGGCAAAGTCAAGAGGAATGTATTTGTATCTGTTGGCAAAGATGAATCTACTCAGGAGACCTGGACAACGGTCTTTGGAGTATTTGTCAGTTTAACAGCAAATTAGAGAAGCTTAATTCCCCCCACCTTGTTCCAATCAGGAAAAAGCAGAAGTAGGCCTTGAAATAGCTTATGTTTTCCTAGAACCAACAAAGTAAACAGAACTTTACTTCAAAAAGATGGTTAAGTACAAACCAACAGAGGAAGAAACTGACAACTCTCTACGGATGGGAGATTCACAGCTGGTGAGAATGACCTGGAAGCAGATCATAGGAAAAATAGTTTATTTTCTATCACCCTAAGAGGAATGAATTGGAGAATATGGCTTGTTTTTTCCAGTCTCTTAAGTTATATCAATGAAAAACAACAGCCATTATATAGCAGGAAAGGGGGGAGGAGGGGGTAGCCAGCACCAAAGCAGTGTCATTGCGAAGAGACAAAGACCCACATAGTGTTTTAGTTGAAAGTTTGAAAACTGGCACAATAGATTTGCCGTGGACTGTTATCGCATAGAATTCTCCAGAGTCCCATTTTTTTAAGAAGATGCTTTTACATTATTAAAGTTAAAAGTGAATGTGAGAAGTCACTGTCATTTGACAGTAAAGGAACTTAGGTTCAGAACAGTCTGAAGGTCAAAGACAAGGTGCATGTGAGGAACCTATGAATCTGACTCTCCATCCAGCACTCTGACTTGGCATAATACCCGCACTGACTGCCTGGATTTCAAGCTGGATTTTGCAAATGGAAATAATCTTATTTCTTGTTTAACAATTCCGTAAGAGACTATTTCACAAAAACAGAAAAAATGTTAAGGTCTTTGGGAAATAACAAAAGTATGTGGGTTAGCTTTGGAGGAATCTATTCTCCGGAATTTAAAATTTTGACATCCTTTTATGTTAATAACATCCAGACTTAGAGATCTGGTTCAAATGGGATGTAGGTCAAGAGAAGTCTGCTTGCATCAGTTGGCAAAGAATAATGCATTCAGGAGGACTGGACAAGGGTCCTTGAAGTCTTTGGGGCTTAATTAATATCTCAGTAGTACATGTGGCTTTTGGTAGCTCTCCTACTTCTGTTTCCTAACTTTGGGAAATGAGAATTTGGCCTCAAAGCTACAGACAGCTGTGAAATTGAATGCTCTATTGGAGCATTTTAAATAGCACATTTGGCCCTTTGGAGGTAACTAAATGGGTTTCACTTCTACAGATTTATAGAACTTGCTCTTTTGCCCAAATTTCCACCTCTTCTGGCTTACTCATTCTGAGGACTTTTGAATCATGCCCTTCATTACTCACATTCCCTACAGTCTGTAAGGTAAGCTGGGATTGACTTCACACAAGACTAGCAAAGCTTATTTCCTTTCAGATGCTAGAATTTTTATCCATCTCTTTTCCTTCCCTATCAATACACTGAAAAGTACAAATTGCAGATACTCTAGTCTTGTGCCACTAGAAATGAAGATATGGTCAAGGAGTGACTTCTAACCTTGGTTGCACATTTGGAAGTCTGGGCAGCTTCAACTAATCCCCATGTCAGACTGTTTTCCAGTCCAGTTTCAATAGAACTGGCTAGGTAAGACCCAGGCATTGGTATTATTTAAGCAACTCATCAGGTGGGTACAATGTCTAGCTAAGGTTGAGAACAACTGCTTTAAAACAGTTCTTCTCAGACTTTGGTAAGTGTCAGCATCACCCAGGGGCTTGTTAAAACACAGACTCCTGGGTCCAACTGCCCAACCATTGGTTAGCAGACGACTGCCTCAGTGTTACTCAGGCTGTGGCCCTCAGCCAGCACGACAGCATCACCCAAGAGCTTATTAGAAATGCAGATTCTCAGGTCCTACCCAAGACCCAGTCACGGGAGGCGAAGCTCCTGAATCTTCAGACTACTAGCTCTCCAAGTGCTATTGATGTTCACTAGCATTTGAATAACAACCTTCTAACAATGAATACAGCTGAAAATATCGCACCAATAATATTTCAAACTATTCTAATAGTCTAATCACTCTTTAACTGCCTGATTTATCATTTGCTTCTGCAACACCCTGACAACTGCAGAATGCCTGGTCAAATTCATTTGTTTTGTTTGTTTGTTTGTTTCTTCAAGTATAGTTGATTTACAATGTTAGTTTCAGGGGTACAGCAAAGTGATTCAGGTATTTATATATATATATTCTTTTTCAGATTCTTTTCCCTTATAGGCCATTACAAAATATTGAGTATATTTCCCTGTACTATACAGTAGATCCTTGTTGGTTGTCTATTTTATATATAGTAGTGTGTATCTGTTAATCCCAAACTCTTATTTATCCATTTGTGATTCCTCATCTCACCTTATCTCCCCAGATGAACCTTCCTGATTCTCTCACAGACAGTACCCGTAAATGCTGAGGTCACCTCAGAAGAAGAGAACCCCTTATGGCTAAGCCAAGTCTCTGAAAATTAACACAGTGGTATGTCTGCCAAGGACCCAGATTCTCATTTTTTATCAAGGCTGGAGGAGGGGAGTATGATTTGAAAGCAAAGCCCATGACATCTTAGGGGGAAAGTGTCCAGGACAAAAATGTACACGGAAGCCTGGCATATTTTGCTCCAGCTTCAATCAGGAACGATGTTCAATCAGGCTTCTAGCTGCTTCATGGGGCCCAGACAGGGCTCCAGACACAGAGCATACAGGCGAAAGAGCTTCTACATGGACCTGTTTCCAGCCCCTCTTCCTCCAGCACACTTCCCTGGATTTATATCCAGGGCTCCACTGCTTCCCTTCCCTAAACCCTCCCTTATTATTTGCCAGGTCCTCTGAGGTACCTCAGCCCCTACGTTTTTTTTTTTCTGTTCAACCATTGTCTTCCTCAGGTGAACACTGTCCCAGAGCTGAACCAGAATGTCAAAGTCACCAACAATTACAGGGTTATCTTTCAGTACCATCATTGGCCTTCAGCAGTGTTATAATGAACCTATGAACTAGCCCCTTCTAACCAGAGAAACTCCAAAAAAAAAAAAAAAAATAGCTTGGATACCCTGATGGTTAATACACAAATCATGACTTCCCAGCCTCTATCCATTTTGAGCTCAGGGACAAAATATGTGACTATCACTTACAAGCACAAGTCACTTTTTTTCTTCCCTAATTAAAATGCTACCTCACATCACAATACGAGGTAAAAACAATCACTAGTGTTTCAGACACTTGATAGACATCAGGGAAACTCACTTGAAAATTAACCTAAATATTTTCACTTTGAGATTTTGAGTGGCAGGACCAGAAATTTGCCTTTCTCTAACAAAAGGAAGAAACATAAATCTAAGAACAGTGGGGTGAAGCTGACCTATGTTGAAATTCCCCATAGAGAGCAGCAAGCTTCTTATGCTGGTTGTGGGTTGTGTATAATATTTTATCATTTCCCACGCGTTTTGGCTTATAGAAGTGCAAGTGGAAAAGAATGCCTGGGATCAGGAAAAACATGCAGATTCAATAATTGCATCAAAGCTTTAAAGAATTGCTAGTCTCCAGGTCGGGTTGTCCTCTTTGTTATGAGTTTTAATATAACCACCTGCCCCCTTAAAATTATATTTTAAAAATTGGGCTCACTTCGCACATTGATGTACGTCCTCCTTAGGAAGGTGCTTTGTAACCAGGAAGCTGCATGCTAATGCAGGGGTTGCTATGGTAAGCAATCTTTTCCATTGAGCAGGAGAATAAACAGTTCCATGAATTCCTAAATCAATAGCTGGGACTGAACAGGATCCAACCAGATATTTTAGTCCCTAAATATAGGTTTGGAGCTAGCAGAGAGTGTCTTCTCTGTAAATTCCTAATATAATTATAGGTGCTTCAGGAAATCTTGTGTTTTCCTCTTGCAGCTGATTGTTGATATTTTTTTTCAAAGTTTTTCATAACCCTCTAACATTTGTTTAAACATTGTTTTTTTCTTTCAGCCAGATAAGGGCAGCTGAGAAAAAACTGATTTTCATAGCTAAGAAAAGGAGCTTGCAGAATTAGGCACTAATTAATGAATGCTTAATGAGCTAGAAGTGTTTAATGAACATTAACTAATAAGAGTACAACAGGTATGCACATTTTAAGAAAAGAACACAATCTAAACAAAAAGCTTTGTTCTATTTTTTTGAGAAACTTAACTATCCATATGCTGCTGGGTATTCTCCGCTCACCCTCTGGCCCTCTTCTGCTTGAGGACAAGCGGGACTTACCCGCATGGACCAATCAACAGGCTCCTTGTCCCCTCCCCCCAGCCTCCAATTGGATTCATCCAATGGGTGACACCAGTGGGGGATGGGAGGAGGATGGGAAAGTAGGGTTTGGCTCCCTCCTGCCAAGTGGCTGCAGGTTGGCTGAGATTCTCCACCTATATAGTCACAGCTCCTGGGTGCTGGTCGCTATTTTCTCCCTTAGTCCATTCCCGCCTTGGAGTGATAAAGAGCCCCTCACTATTGCTAGCCCCGGGGGTTGCACAATTCCTTGTTGGTTCCCCTTCATCCTGCACACAGTTTTGTAAACATATTTTTTTAACTCTCCTCAAATTTCCCATCTGAGTGTGCATGTGATTCCTTCTGGGGCCCTGACCCCTACTCCTAGGGAGTCAATTTTTCATTAGGATAAGAAAATAAATAGATTAAAAAGCATAACTAAATTTTTATTTAAGCATACTTTTTAAGCATATCTTTTAGGATACAACTCTGCATTGGGCAATTTCAGGGCCAAATCAGCCACCTCTCTGACATAATTGGTAAGGTCAAAAATACTCTCTCATATTCTTAGGAATCACTTTGATCCATAATTTGTACCTTATTTGCATCCCATTTCCTGTATGTTTTCCATGTCTTCACTAAAGTGAAAACTCTGTGAAGGAGGCTTTCCAGACAGCTGTTGTACTCACCAAGGGGCAAGAGACATAGGGAAGAGCATAAAAATTCAACCTGCTACGAAGGAGGATGCTGTGATGAAGTTTTCCTCTGTGCACTTTGTCTTTTACTCCCATTGGTCACTTCCACCTGAAAGGGAGGTCCTTTGGAGTGAGGCCACCCACTCCATATTTTTTCTCTCTACTCTAGATTCTCTTGAATAAATTTATCGGTCATGATTGACAAGCAGACACAGCAAAAAACTCTCTTTGACCGTCACAGTGGGCAGGTGCTTTACCTCAGAGCTATAAGGAATGGTAAGGTATGCATTTTAAATAGAAGTAGGGGTGTCTTTTTCTTTTCCCCATGGGCATGTCCTCCTTCAAATCCTAAGGCTCTGCCACCCTCCACAGAGAGGCATCCGTGTAAGAAGCATCAGGAGAGAGGCAGGGGCCCCTCTTGCCCTGACAGAGCAATCATCTCGTTAGCACAGCCCTTGAACAGGCCTCTCCCTCTCTGTGGGACTCTACATGATAAATGACTCTGTCATTGGGACTCGTTGGGCACACTCTAATTTTCAGACCCACCATCCCTCCCAGGAGAATATTGGATGATGGTGTATTAGGACATTTTCCCTGTGTGTGACAGTGTTGATGGCAAGAACCCACATCTCTTACCAATTTATGAGTAATATTGGATATAGCCCCAGGGAGATAAGAAGCTAGTCCAGCTTTCAAAACTGCCTAATTCACAACAAAAGAACAGCTTAGGCCTGGAAAGATATAGGCTTGTTAAGTTTTAAGTGGAAAATCACAAGGTTATAAATGAAATGTAGCCACATGCTCCTATGACTAAGTCTACCCTCCTATCAAACTCTTGAAATAGAAGCTGAAAGTGCCCCCTAACTATGAACATATATAAATTCTACGACCCACAATACAGGTTTTACATTTGCCCATATATTTACCTTTACTAAGAAACTTTACATTTTGATATAGCTTTGAGTTACTATCTACTGTCCTTTTGTTTCAACTTGAAAGACTCTCTTTAGCATTTCTTGTAGAGCAAGTCTACAGCAACAGACTGCCTTTGCTTTCTTTTAAAATCTGAGAATGTCTTATTTCTCATTCTCTACTTCTGAAGGATAGTTTTACTAGATGTAAATGGTTTTACTGGATATAGACAAGATATTGACAGGTTTTTGTTTTTTTTTCCATCTAGCACTTCAAATATATCTCCACTGCCTTATGGCCTGCAGAATTTCCACTGAGAAGTCAGATGTTATTCTTACTGAGGATCCCTTGTATATGAGGATCCCTTGCTGCTTTCAAGACTTTATCTTTGTGTTCCAACAGTTTAATTATAATGTGTCTTTGTGCGTATCTCTTTGCTCAGGAATCACTGAACTTCTTGGATGTGTAGGTTCATGTATTTTATCAAATTTAGGAAGTTTGGGGCTGTTATTGGTTCAAATATTTTTTCTGCCCTTTTCTCTCTTCTCCTTTTGGAAATCCTATAATATTTATGTTGGTATGCTTAGGCTCTGATCATTTTTCTTCAATCTTTTTTCTTTCTTCTCCTCAGGCTGAGTAATTTAAATTGCCCTATCTTTGTATTCACTGATTCTTTTGTCTACCCTTTAGAATCTCTGGTTTAACTTCTGTAGTGAGTTTTTCATTTCATTTCAAATCCAGAATTTCTATTTGGTTCCATTTTTTATTTCTATCTTCTATCCCCTACTTGTTCATGCGCTGTTCTCCTGGTTGCCTTCCGTTCTTTGCCCATGATTTCCTTCAGCTGTTTGAGCATATTTGTTTTAAATATGCAGTTTAAATAGACTGTTTTAGTCTATTTAAAGTCTTTGTCTAGTAAGTCCAATGTCTGGGCTTCTTGAATGGTTGCTATTGATTAGTTTTTTCCTGAGAATAAGCCATATTTCCGTGTGTGTGTGTGTGTGTGTGTGTGTGTGCGCGTGATTTGTAGTTTTTTGTTGAGAACTAGGCATGTTGAATATGGTAGTATGGTAACTCTGGAAATCAGACTCCCTCCCCTGGGATTACTGTTGTTTCTTATTGAGGGCTACAGTTGTATGTTTGTTTAGTAATTTTTCCATATTATTCCTGCAAAGACTCTATTTCTTGTCTGTGTGGACACTGAAGTATTTGTTCTGTTATATCATGGTCAGCCAGTAACCTGACAAAATTTCCTTGAGTGCCTAAATCCAATAAGAGAAACAGAGAGAGCGAGTAGGTGTTCTGTCTTTCATAGTTTCTTCTATAGATGCTGCCTGGGAAGCCACTTTAGCCAAATGAGTTTTAAACAATGGATAGCCTCTCTGCTGGTCCTAATGACCCACCAGGCAGATAAAAACACACAACTTCAATTTTTAAAGAACAAGGTCCTTATTCCACATTCTGGTCTGGAGACCTCATGGCTGCTTGCCACAGGGCTAGGAGATGGAGGAGGGTAATTACTGTGCAAAACCCTAAAATCCACTGAAATTTATCAGCATCTTTCTTCAAGGACTCCCTTAGATACTATCTGACTAGATACTAGAATTCCAAAATACTTCAATCTAATAGTTCTTGCCAGCTCAATAGTTCTTGTGATGTAGGGACCAATTCCTGAAGCTTTCTACTCTACCATCTTTTGTGATGTCACTCAACATATTTTAATATTTGGCAAACTGAATTCCTTATGTGTCTTCTATTGTCAGATTCTTTTTCTAGCTGCTTTTGCATATTTATTTTTCCAGGCAAACATTGGAATAGTTTTTGTCACTCTTAAAAAGAAAGAAAAACAAAATCATACTTGTTTTTCTTTGTAAACTGAATTCAATGTATTGGTTAATTTTAGGAAAATTGACTTATTTCCAGTATTATAGCTATAGCTATATAAGATACAGTTCTCCATTTATTCAAGTCTTTTTCTAAGTCGTATAGATTTTAATATTTTCATATAATGCCTGTCCATTTACTGTGATATTTTTCTTTATTATTTTATATTTGTGAAATAATATCAGTATTTAGAATATTACTATTGTAAATGCAATGATTTTCTGTATTACAACTTCTAAAGTATCATTATTATACAAGAAAACTATATTTGATTGTTTATTTTGTGATTGGCCACACTACTGAATTCTTCCATTAATACTAATTGTCATTTTTCTTAGCATTTCTTGAATGTATAATCACATAATTTGCAAATAATAATTATTATTTTCTTCCTACTTCCAGTATTTATATTGCTTATATTTTCAGAACAATTATAAAGAATAGTGATGATTGCAATTGTCCTTCTTTTCTTCCTAGTTTAAATGGGAAAGTGCCTAGTGTTTCAATATTAATCATGATGCTGGCTATTATTGTGTGCTATAAATACATATATAAACTTACCTATATATACACATATAAATATGTGGAAATTACATTTTAATTAAATATTATTCTATTACTATTATTAAAACTACTAGGTGCCTTAGATATAATGTGAATTATATACCTTTTTAAGATGTATTGAGATAACTGTAACTTTCATATTTTTTAATAAATTTATTCATATAGTAAATCTGTTAGTAGATTTCTGGAAATTTGGTTGTTCTTCATTTTTAGCATTAACCTCACTTGATCACTGTAATTGATAATATTTCCTAATACAGTTCATAATTTTATTGAGTATAATTTAACTTGATCAGTCTTTTTTTTTCCTCTTCGATTTTGTCATGATTTGTTTACCTAAGTTCACTGGAAAACTTATATTCCCTTTCTTTATTTTAAAATTGTATAAAATGCAGACATTTATAGATTTTTTTGATGTTTAAACATACTAATGATAAAAACATATATTGTTTTCCTTTTGTGTAGGTAGATGTTTAAGTCTTTACTGCATTTTCTACATGATTATTATATTATTTAGACTTTAAATTTGGTAATTTAAAATTTCTTAGAAAATCATCCATTTCAATTGTTTTCAAATTTATTAGCATAAAGCTATGTAAATACTCTCATAATTTTCTAAATTGCCTCTTACAAGTCAATATCTGCCTTTAGACATGATCTATTTAGTACATTTATTTTGTGGCTTTATATATGTGTGTACATATACAAACATTATAAACATATATATATTTATATATTATATAAATATATACTAGCATTATATATGTTTCATTCACCTCTCAAAAAATACCTTTCATTACATTTCTGTCTTGTATTTATTTATTACTATTTTTAATCTATTAAAAAAATAAGGTAATGAGTTCTCAGATATGTCACCAAAAGCACAATCTATTAAAAAACCAATAACTTAAACTTTATTAAAAATTTAAAATTTTGCTTTGCAAAATACCCTGTTAAGATGATAAAAGACAAACCATAAACCGGGAGAAATTATTTGACAAAGGTTTGGATACAGAATATATTAAGAATTTTGTAAACTGAATAATAAGAGAACAAACAATGCAGTTAGAAAATGGACAAAATCTTGGACATTTTGTGAAAGAGAATATAAGAACGACAAATGTTCATATAAAAATATGTTCAACATCACTGGCATTAGTGAAATGCAAATTCAGGCTATAATAAGATGCAACTACACACTGATTAGAAGGACTAAAATATTTTAAAATAGTGTTAATTTCAAGTGCTAGCAAGGATGTGAAACAACTGATCTCTCATACATTGTTAGTGGAGATATAAAATGGTACCACCACTCTGGAAAACAGTTTCACAGTTTCTTGTAAAGTTAAATATAACAATCATCATTTGACCCAACAATCATATTCCTGGATATTTATCCTAGAATCATGAAAATGTGTGTTTACACAAAACCTGTGCGTGAATGTTCATAGCAGTTTTATTTGTAATTGCCCAAAATTGGAGATAACCCAAATGTCCTTTAACAGTTAAATGAACAAACAGAGGTTCATGCATACAACGGAATACTTTTCAGTAATAAATGGGAATGAACTACTGATGTATGAAACAACTTGAATGGATCTCGATATTATACTGAGAAGCTAATCTCAAAGGATAATATGCTGGGTAAATATGAATATATATATATATATATTACACACACACTTTTAAAGTAACCAAATTATAGTCATGGAGACTATATCAGTGCTTGGTAAGTGGCAACATCTCTCTGAAGAGGAATACTTAGGGAATCCCAAAGTCAACAAAGAAGAAAAAAAAAGGCACGCTGGAGGAACTTAAGGTCTTTTGTACCTATCGCTAGGGTAAACATTAAACATAGTCCAATTTTTAGCCAGGTTAACCTAAAATCTCACAGTAAAGCCTACTTACTTTAATTCCTAGTATCTAAGTTCCTTTCACATGTGCATCTTTCAACAAAAATATTAAAAGGCATGCCAATAGGCAGATGTGGAGGTTGTTTGTTATATAGCATTTTATAGTAAAAAGCTGACTAATAAAGAAATCATCATCTATAAATGTTATCTAAATTATTCTGTGTCTTGTTTATGGCATGTGAAGACATTTATGGCATGAGGTTGAAATCCCAGAGGCCCAGGCAACGAGCTCCATAATTCATCACCGAGTCTGGGCTGAGGCCTCACCTCCCAGGGCTGCTCCCAGCCAATCATGGCTCATGCTAAGGTCGGTCTTTCTGGGAGACACAGGACTCCTCCTCTGATGACTGACTTTGGCTCAGAAACGCCCAGAAAGCCTTGCTAGAACTCAGACTGTAAAGTGGTCTAGGAAGTTTTCATCCCACTTTTATTCACTCTCACTTTCTCTCCTGGTCAGATGTGCATTGTTGTCTGACAGGTCTCCCAGATATTCCCAGCTCCCTCCTTATTTTTTCTCACAGCTGTTTCCCCCCTAAAAAAATCCTTTGTGTTTAATGCTTTCTTGCCATCTGTTTCTCAGAGGACCTGGACTAATAGTCTCTTATCCCCTCACTACTCCAGACTGATGAACAGTGTTCCCTGGTGGGCATTTTTAAATCACAGATATTCATAGATAGAAACTGTCCGTATTTTTAGATTTATTTTCTCCAGGAACACAGAGAAATTCAGGGAACTTCCTCAAATATACACTCAGGGTTAGTTTTTGAATCTCTTGAGTTTCAAGATGGGATGTCTTTTTAGAAAGCAGTGCCATATCCTTTACTGTAAACTGGCATCGTAATAAAAAGAAAAGGCTAGATTTAAGAAAGGTAGAGCCTGTCCACAAGATTCTGTATGATAGTCACACATTTCATGGATACTTAAACAAAGCCAGCAAGATGAGCTTTCATTTTTCAAATTTAATTATGAATCTTAAACACACTGAGGTTTTGTAGACACATGGCCTCTGAATTAGCTCATGAAGTGATTGGGTTAATAGGACACAGTTGGATCTTTGCAGTTATATAGCTACGACCTTGGTTTTATTTCCCTAAGGTCTGAGGAATTTGGAGGCTAGGAACAGATTTTAAATAGATTAAGTAGTGTGTGTGTGTGTGTGTGTGTGTGTGTGTATGTGTGTGTGTGTTGTGCATATATGTAAAGTAGGCCAATGTGTGTGTATGTTGTGTGTATATGTAAACTAGGCCAGTTATGTTTTCTTAACTGTCACAACAGCATGTATGTGTGGTTCAATAATTGCCTCTTTTGTGTATTCAGTTTTGAACACTGAACCCCAGCTAAAATCCACAAAGGAGATGGAACCGTAATTTCCTTGAAGCTATTAAATTCTTATGGAAAATTACTGATGCACTGAAGCCAGTTTTCAATTTGAGACTCACCAGGAGTTTGGTATTCTTAAGGGAAGTTAAGATCCTTTTTAGTATCATATATCCAAAAACACCCTTGAGGAAACTGCTCTTTGACACTGGTCTTGGCAACAAATTTTTAGATATGATACCAAAAGCACATGAAACAAAGGCAAAAGTAAACAAGTGAGACTACATAAAACTAAAAAGTTCCTGCACAGCAAAGGAAACAATCAACAAAATGAAAAGGCAACCTACAGAATGGACAAAATATTTGCAAACCATATATAGAATAAGGGGTTAACTTCCAAAATATATAAGCAACTTATTCAACTCAATAGCAAAAAACCCAAATAACCTGACTTAAAAATGGGCAAAGGACATGAATAGACATTTTTCCAAAGACAACATGCCAAAGGGCAATAGGTATATGAAAAAGTGCTCAACGTCACTAGTCATCGGTGAAATGCAAATCAAAACCAATCAATGAGATATCATCTCACTCCTGTTAGGATGGCTATTATTTAAAAAACCAAAGGTAACAAATGTTGGCTAGGATGCGAAAAAATGGAACCATAGCACACTGTCAGTGGAAATGTAAAATGGTGTAGCCATTATGGAAACAGAATGGAAATTCCTCAAAAAATTAAAAATAGAACTATTATATGACCCTGAAATCATACTTCTGGGTATATATCCATAGGAATTGAAATCAGAATCTGGAAGAGATACCTGCGGCATTATTCACAATAGACAAGATATGGAAGCAACCTAATGTCCACTGATGAAAGAATGAATAAGGAAAATGTGGCATATACAAACAAAGGAATATTATTCACCCTGTAAAAAGAACATTTGGCCATTTGCAGCAACATGGATAGACCTGGAGGACATTGTGCTAATGAAATAAGCCAAACACAAAAAGTCAAATACTGTATGATTTCACTTATGTGTGGAACCTAAAACAGTCAATCTCATAGAAACAGAAAGTAGAATGGTAGTGACCAGGGGCTGGAGGAATTGGGAAATGGGGAGATGTTGGTTAAGTTTCAGTTTTGCAAGATAAATAAGTTCTGGAAATCTAACGTATAGCATGGTGCCTCTAGGTAACAATAGTGAACTGTGTGCTTGCAATCTGCAAAGAGTGTTAATTCTAAGTGTTCTCACCCCTGCACACCCACAAAAAAAGTTAATTATGAACTGTGCGAGGTGATAGATACATTAATTAGCTTGATTGTGGTGGTTATTTTATAATGTATATGTGTATCATATAATCAAGCTGTGCACTTTAACTATATTAAAAAATATCTTGAAGCCAAACTTGCTTGGGTCAAGACGGAGGTGGGTTAAAAAGTACACAATATTTCTAAACAAGTAAATTACCCAAGAGTCATTTGAATTTTCTGTGGACAAATGAATACAAACAGTTCTGCGTATCAACACTCAGGTACCCACATACCTGAAAAACACCTGGCTAAGAAACCATCAGTTCATACCAGTTGTTCACATGGGCACAACTGATCTGCTATAGACCTAGTAGGTCAAACTTTGGACAACTGACCATTCATCAAGATTGCTGGAAAGAAAAAAAATTCCATTGGAAGATGGTTAATCTATTGTTTCTGAATAGAAAGAGCTTTAGTTAGAAAGATAGAAAACAGTTTTTCAAAGTAGGTAGTTGAACTGCCAATATCTTAGAAGAATAATAAGAACTAAAAGACCCTCATTAAAATGAGTGTTGGCACCACACCAGAAAACTTGGAATCCATGCTTTTCTCATAACGAAGGGCAGTGCCTCTTTAGTCAGAGCTCAATTTTGCATTTCCTTGATTTACAGATGGAAAGAATTCTAATTCTCTATTTATTTTGTAATGCCTGGTATGTGAACCTCTAGCTGGCTCAAGTAGTTCTGATGAAATGCAGGACAATGACACCTTGAAAGGTGGTGACAGTGTCTCCACTTGAAAAGTAATTGCTCCTGGCTTCGTGCACAGTAACTTCAGGATGGAAAATACATTCAGAATAGCAAATGCCAAGAATGCTTCTAATCCAACTTGAGTCCCTCCTTTATCATTTTAGGGAGGCAGATAGGATAAAAATAATGCTAAAAAGCATTATTTATTACATCAAAATTTAGTGTTTGTTAAGTGTCTATGTTCTCTACTTTTTCTGTCTCTTTGTGTCTGTCTCACTTTCAAACTCTCTTTCTGTCCCTCTTTGTCTCTCGCTACCTTCCTTCCTTCTCTCTACCCCCCAACCTGCCCCTCAATTTCTCTATTTTTTAATGCTTTTCTTCTTTTCTTATACAGGGCTTCCACCCAAAACTATTAACTGAATTCATTTTCAAAAGATTAATTAGTCTTTTAAAATGTAAAGCTCTGGAGATATTTTGTCTTTTTATTGTTTTGAATTTAATTTAATTAACTTTTGATAGGGTGCAAATAACTGACAAATGGATTGATTTTACTTTTTTAATATGTAAAGTTTGATGCATAGAAAAGAATATATGCAACATATATGTAAAACATGTAGCATACCACTAACAACCCATGAAACATCTCTCACTTTATTTTAAACTATTCTTAATATTGATGCAGTCACTTGTTTCCCCCTTTCCTACACTTTACCCCTGTCTCCTCCTCAACTCCTAAAGTAACCATTATTCTGTATTTTGTTTTTATCATTCCTCACTATGTTCATGATTAGTTTGTCTCCTATGTATACGATAACTACTTCTTAATTTAGTCAAATGTATCTATCTGGATTTATGTTTAACACTTTTTGACTCATTTAAGACAGACTTCCTTCTCCAAAGTTATGGATATATTCTTCCAAATATTTTAGTTTGCCTTTTAAATTTAAGCCCTCAATCTATCAGGAATATATTTCTGTGGGGGCTCTTTTATTAGGTGTATACAAATTTAGAATTTTATATTTTTCTGTTTTAATTTTTGTTATCGTTGCACAAAGACCCTTTCCACCCCTAATCTTGTTTTATGTCTTAAGGTCTTTTTTGATTTATTTTAATATATTAATTATACCAGACTTCTTTTGGTTAATATTTGCTTTGTATGTTTTCCACATATTTTTACACTCAAATTTTCCATGCCCTTGCATTTTGGTTATATCTCTTATAAAAAGCATGTTGGTGGATTTTTAAAAATACAATCTGACCATATTTCAAGGATTAGAAATTATCAATAAAATTTAACCTTCCAGCTAGAACTCTTTATTTTCACAGAAAATGTACAGAGGGCGCTACTTATAAAAATATCAGATTGGATTTTATTATGCAATTGATTATTACCATAAAGATGAATTAGCAGCTTTAAGAGCAATTAATTTTATCTCCAGCCTGATTCTTTTAGAACAACTTATGCGGACACAGCCCTAAGTATACATTATGTTCCTTGGATCATCTCAACTCTTAGAAGAAAAATCTTCCAAAGAGAAATGAAAATGGCCCTATCAAATCTTATAATCACACATTTAACAATATGTCCTATTTCAGACTAATCTAAGCAGGGTGAATACCAAATTATTTAATCACATTTATTCTTGATTGCATTTAGCAATTTAGCCAGGAAAATGCCCAGGTGTAACTAAAGAAGTCTTGTGAGATGTCCCCTTCCCCACCATCTCCCCAGGAGAGTATTTTCTCCTATTGGGAAGATTATTCAAGCCACAGTTCTGGTTCTGAAGGTCTGGGCTCATGAAGGAAAGTAAGAGGTTTATCCACAGGGAAGCAAAGGCTTCATGCTTGTGGGTTGTAAAAGAAGTCTTCTGGTCTTGGTTAGGCTCATCACGTAGGTGGGTGTCACTGGCTATTGGCCGACTTAGGATGGGCTTGGCTGGGTTGCCTTTTATCTACTCTTACGTCCTCCAGCAGGCTTGCCTAGACCCTGTTGACATAGACAGTACAGAGATCAAGAGAAGCACGTGCAATATGCAAGCACTTTTTTTTTAAATAAATTTATTTATTTATTTTTATTTTTGGCTGCATTGGGTCTTTGTTGCTCCACGCAGGCTTTTCTCTAGTTGTGGTGAGTGGGGGCTACTCTTCATTGTAGTCCGCGGGCTTCTCATTGGGTGGCTTCTCGTTGCAGAGCAGGGGCTCTAGGCACACGGGCTTCAGTAGTTGTGGCACTCAGGCTCAGTAGTTGTGGCTTGCGGGCTCTAGAGTGCAGGCTCAGTAGTTGTGGCGCATGGGCTTAGTTGATCCGGGGCATGTGGGATCTTCCCAGAGCAGGGCTTGAACCCGTGTCCCCTGCATTGGCTAGCAGATTCTTAACCACTGTGCCACCAGGGAAGCCCCTGCAAGCACTTTTTGAGCCTCTTCTTGCATGAAGCTTGCTAACATCCTATTGGCCAAAATAAGTTATATAATCTAATTGAGTTTAGAGTCAGACAGGAGGAATTAGTGGGGCCATTAATGCAATTAATCTACCACAGAGACCAATTTCCTTCCTGGACTCTGAGAAATATAGGATATGAGCAAAACAAGCCTCTGGAGAGGACTGACAGGGAACCATCGTCCCCAAGGAAAGGCGAGTTTCAAACTCGTCGGAGGCATGACCTCTCTGAAGGACAGCTTGTCCTTCAGCCTGGGCCCTCAGCAATCTCTGCTCGCTTTTTGTAGCTTGCTTTTTTGATAGAGCATCTAATTGCCTTGCATCAATTTTTACAAGGAGAAAGAAACAACCAACCACAAAGAAGCAGGGTCCTTTGTCTAACATTGCATTTATGGCAGGCAGGAAGCAAGATGGTAAAGTGACAGTGCCCATAAAGGAAAGGTATATTTCTTCTCAGGGATAGAGAGAGCTTTGGGGAAAAAAGACAAGTCTCATAACTGCTGGTTGGGAAGTGTTGATCCTTGATTTGCATAAGCTGTGGGCATCTCCTTTGAATTTTCGAAAACTTGCAAATTGAGAAGGACAGATACATTGAGATGGAGCATCTAGATTTCTGAGACACAATAACAAAGTACTAAAGAGCCTTGATTTGGGATAATAAAAGGTACTCATGATTTCCATATTTTATATTTTGGAACATCCCTTTTATTGTTTTAGGGTGTGTGTGTGTGTGTGTGTGCATGTGTGATAGTCACACTACAGACGATACATAATTTTATTTGGGTTGGTTCCACAGTGTTATATTAATGCATGTTTTTGCATTCACTGCTGGAAAACAGGGCAATAAATCTTAGGAGATTCAGACCTAATCTGTGTTGCCATATGAGAATGAAAAGCTAGAATTTCTGCACATATTTTAAGCTGCTTCTTTCCTTAATGCCTTGTGTCATGTTCTTAGCAGTTTCTCCCATATAAGATAGGCTTTCAATGTGCATGTCGGCTTGGGGGAAATCTTGCTCCTATGTATTAACTGCTGACTCCTTTAATCCTGTTAGAATTTAATTTCCCTTGATTGAAGGCGGTATTATCACCAGGTGCTGAGTGGCCCTTTCCTATCAGTACATATAAATCCTGTTAGTCCTCCCCAGACTCCACATGTTCCAGAGTCTTCTGGGGTCAGACTCTTCTGAAAGAGTGTTTACTCTCAGGTTCATACAATACAGAGAGTGACAGTCAAACTTTTGGACACAGATGTCTTCTTTATTTGTGTCTGGCTGAGTTGTGGAACTGAGGCCTCTCTGTTCACAGCCTGTGAGAGTCCCAGCAATTTTTAATCACTTTTGCATTAAACAGCAAGTTCAAGGACTTTTTAAAAAAGCCTTAAATTAAGTTGAAAGGTGTTCATTGATTAGCAAGATACTGACTCATAAAACTCTGTATGGTTTTCAACTCTTCCACTTTTTTTTTTTTTTTTTTTTTAACTCTTCCACTTTTACTAAACAAAACATTTCATTTTTATATGTGTGACCTGCTTTAGCTACTTGTCCCAGGAAACTTACTGGGATTTGTAATGAAATCAATTCACGAGGATCCCAGTGTCTTTGGTTCTTGGTGAGAGAGTCTTCCTGCTCCCAGCTTTGTCTTTCTGCATCTTATCTGTTGGCCATTTCCTGCTAATTATCTTCCTTCACCAGACCAACAACAACAAAAAAAAAAAACGCCAATTCTGTTCACAGTCAGTTTTGCTACTTGTTAGCACCTCTATTTTTTTCAAAAGTTTGATTTAAGAAGAAATTATTGGATAAGTTGAGGTGTTTGGGCATCTGTGGAGTTCAGGAATTAAGTAAAATAAATCCACTGTACTAGCAATCAAGTTTGGTATATATACTGACAATTTTTTAAAGCTCTAATTTAACTATTTCACTGACACTGAAATAGATTACATAAAATGTAGTCTAAGTGTTCTGTAGCATGCTGTAATTTAAAGATAATTCACTGAAAGCACTTGTCCTCAAGGCAATGAGAGTTTACCGTCAGATTTTTTTCAAGGATCTCAAATTCAGAAGCACCTTTACAAAAGAATTGGGCCAAGTGGCAATGTGCAGATCCCAGGCCCCAGCTGAAAGAGGGAAACCAGCTGTATTAAGCACAGCCATTGTTTCTATGTAGGAATGCTAGTCTACCGATGTCAGGATTCAGGATTTCTGGTATTTCAAGAGGAACTAGAATTTTGGATTTTTATGCACTATCTCATAATTTATAAAATTTAACCTTCATACTAGCTTTACAAATGATTAATCCACTACCTTTACTGTATATTTACCTTTCCAGTGAGATTTATTCTTTCACATGTGTCCTTGTTACTAATTAGTACCCTTTCTTTTCAGCTTAAAGAATGTCCTTTAACATATCTTATAAGGCTGGTTTAGTGGTAGTAAGCTCCTTTAGCTTTTGCTTGTCTGGAGAACTCTTTATCTCTCTCTCTCACTTCTGAATGATACCTTGCTTGGAAGTTTTTTCTTTCAGCACTTTGAATTTCCCTTCTGGCCTGCAAAGTTACTCTTGAAAAAACCTGCTGCTAGTCTTCTGGGGGTTTCCTTGCATTTAAATTGTTTTCCTCTTGTTGCTTTTAATACTCTCTCTTGCCTTTAACCTTTGACATTTTAACTATAATGTGTCTTGGTGTAGGTCTCTTTTGGTTTCCCTTATTTGAAGTTCTCTGGGCTTCCTGGATCTGGCTGTCTGTTTCCTTCCTCAGGTTAGGAAACTTTTCAGCCATTATTTCTTCAAATAAGTTTTCTTCCCCTTTCTTTCTCTTTTCTCCTTCTAGTAGCTCTATGATGCAAATGTTACTCTATTTGATATTGTCCCATAAGTCCCTTAAGCTATCTTCACTTTTATCATTTTTTAAAATGTTTGCTGTTTTGATGGGTTGACTTCAAATATCTTTGAGGTGACTGATCCTTCCTTCTGCTTCATCTAGTGTGCTGTTGAAACCTCCTAGGGTATTTTTCAGTTCAATTGTTGTATTCTTCAGCTCTGTGACTTCTATTTGGTACTTTCTTATATTTCCCATCACTTTGTTGAAATTCTCATCATTTTCATTCATTCTTCTCCCTAGTTCAATGAGCATCTTTATCACTAAGACTTTATTACTTATCTCCATTTCATTAAGTTTTGTTTTTTTTTTTAATGATGTTTTATCTTTTTCTTTCATCTGGGCCATATTCATCTTTCTTCATTTTGCTCAAATTTCTGTGTGAGTTTTTATACAGTAGATGAAATAATCACCTCTCCCAGTCTTGAAGGAGTGGCCACATGTAGGAAATGAACCTTGTCTCTCAACCCTGCCTCAGCTCCTGGTTGTCTCTCAGACCTCTGTGCTCATCCAAGAAGCTTATTGTATCTTTAATAGCTCTCAGTAGGTGAGGATGTGGCATGACCTGTCAGTGTCCCAAGGGGAGGATCTCAGCACCTAGATTTAAGCTGACTGGAAGCCAGACCCTCAGGCATCAGCTTTTAAAAGTATATGATAAAAACAATAAAAAAAGTATGAAAAAACTTCCAGACAAACAAAGGTCCAGGACCAGACCACTTCACTGGTGAATTTTAGCAAACATTCAAAAAAGAATATAAAATTAAAATAAAAAGACATTTTGAAGTTACAGACCATGTTTAGCCTTCTGTTACACCCTTTTGCAAAGAACAGTTGCAGATCCAATGATCATTGACAACTGGCAGGGCATTTCTTATTGTCTCCTGCAAGATTGATTGTTGAGTCCTCAGTGGGCTATAGCCTATACACCATAATCCACATATTGTACAAGAGATGCTTCTCATTACTTGACCAGTAAGAGAGAATTACAGAGATAGTGAGCAGAACAAAGTAGAGATGAGGAAATATAGGCCCTGGGAAAGGGAGACCCTTGGATCCCAGTAGTTTTCTAGTTCTTGGATTATTTTCCACTGAAGCTAGGGTATATTTCCTGCACTAAGGTTTTATTATTTTTCCATGTCCTTTAATAACTTCCCCTTTTTTAAATATACAACAAATATATGGGGCAAAATACATATAAGAAAAATGTTAACCAAAAGAAGTCTGGTATAATTATATTAAAATGAGTCCAAAAAATCTTTAAGACAAAAATGAAAATGAAAATTACAGAGTCTTTGAATAATGATTTAAAAATGTAAAACAGAAAAATAAAAAGTTCTAAATGCTAAACTCTAAATTAAAATATGGAGCTGGAGTCTTTTCGTGGTCCAGATGACAATGAATCACATATCTGTTAGCTAATGAGGGAAAGAAGGAGATTTAAGAAGGAAAAGAAGGAGGCTGACTTTGGTCCCAATTTAGTTGTGCACATTTGTTATGATGTGATATACTGTAGTTTTATATGTTCTAGGTTGCATTGATTTATGGATTATATTTTCTGAAAGAGTCAAAACTTTATAATACTCATAAAACTTTGCAATGAATGGGATGGTACCACGTACCTAATAATACGGCTTCAAAATATATAAGCAAAATTTGACAGAAGTAAAAGAGAATAGAGACTAACACATACTCATAATTAGATTTTCATACAACTCTCAGTATCTGATAGAACAAGTAGACAGAAACTAGTAAGACTATAGAAAATATAAACAATTGGATTAATACATCTGACCTGATTGTCATGTTTAGAATACTATACCCAACATCTTAATTAATATTATTTCAAGTGCACACAAAACATGTACCAAAATGAATCATATGTTTAGCTGTAAAACAAATCTAAACAAATTTCATGGGATTGAAATCACACTTAGTTTGTTCTCTGATCAGAGTGGAATTCAGTTGGAACTCAATAACCAAATCAATCAAACAAACAAGCAAATAAATAATATTAGGAGACCCCTTTACTAGTGGAAATTAAATACTGACTCCTAAGTTATAAATGGGTAAATAAAAAACAAAGTATTTTAAAATGAATGAAAATAAAAATAAGACAAATCAAAACTTGTGGAACATTGCTCAAACTATGATTCAATGAGACTTTACAGCCATATATACACAGAAGAGAAGAAAAACTGAAAATCCATTATCTAAACATTTATGCCAAGAAGTTAGAAAAGAATAGCAAATTAAACTTGGGAAAAAAAGTAGAAAGGAATAAAGATTAAGGAAGAAATTAAAGAAATGAAAAGTAAATATAAAATAGAAAGAATCAACCAAGCCAAAAGCTGCTTTTTTAGAAAGAAAATGGAATTGATGAACCCCTGGCAAAGCAGATCAAGAAACTAAGAAAGGGGCACAAAGCACCAATATGCAGAATGAAGATCAAGCACCACTATAAGTAAAAGATAATAGAAGAATGTTATGAAGAACATTGTGGCAAAATTTTTTTTGTTTTGTTTTTTTCTCTTCTGTTTTTTCTCTTTCATATTGAGGTGACTGCTTTATAACATTATATGTTTTGTGGGTACAACATTATATTTGACTTCTGTATACACTACAGAGTTCTCACCACCAAAAATTTAGTTTCCATCCCTCACCATTAAGTTGATCCCTTTTATCCATTTCACCATACTTCCCAACCTCTTCCCATCTGGAAACCAACACTCTGTTCTCTGTATCTATGTGGGTTTATTTTTTTTAATGTTTTTATTTTTTTATATAATTTTTAAAGGTTACTTTCCATTTACAGTTATTACAAAATATTGGCTATATTTCCTGTGTTGTACAATACGTCCTTGAGCCTATACCCAGTAATTTGTACTTCCCACTTCCTTGTCCCTGTATTGCCCCTCCTCCCTCCCCACTGGTAACCACTAGTTTGTTCTCTATATCTGTGAGTCTGCTTCTTTTTTGTTATATTCACTAGTTTGTTGTGTTTTTTAGATTCCACTTATAAGTGATATCACACAGTATTTGTCTTTCTCTGTCTATATCACTTAGCATAATGCCCTCCAAGTCCATCCATGTTGCTGCAGATGTGTGATAAAATTTTTTAAAAATTTAAACACAATAGATAAACTCTTGGAAAAATAAATCTTACCAACTCTGAGTCCAATAGTTCTTTTTTTAAACTTTAATATGTAATTAATAATTTTTCCACCAAAACAAAAACAAAAACAAAAACAACCTTGGACTCCAGATTACGTTACCTGTGATTTCTACCAAATGTTTAAGGAAGAAATAAGACCATTATTACACAAATTATTCCAGATAATAGAAAGGGAAGTCACATGGCTTCTTTTAATGTACCCAGCATAACCTTAATATCAAAACCTAATGAGGACATGATAAGAAAGAAAAATTATAGGACAATTTCCCTCATGAACACTGATGCAAATCTAAAAAAAAGATATTAACAATCAAAACCTAGTAAAATATAACTAGAGTAATAATATATCATTATTGGAAGTTGTTCCAAGAATGTGCAGATGGTACACATTCAAAGTTCAATCAATATCATTCACCACATGGAGGGAATAAAGGATAAAGCATTCAATAAAACTCAATATTCACAATAAAAAAATCATTGGCAACTAGGGATAGAAGTGAAGTCTTTTAATCTGATAAAGGGAGTGTAAACAAGCCGCTTTCCTATGATATTGGGAAGGAGGTACAGATACCTGCTGTAGGGGAGCAGGATTCGCCACCCCAAAATAGGTTTCTCTGGCAAATTCATTATCTTAAGCTGGTTATTACCTATGAAACAGAAGACATGGGAAAAACTCTGAAAACTGAATAGAAGTTATTCTTTTTTTTTTTTTTTTAAATTTTTATTTATTTATTTATTTATTTGTGGCTATGTTGGGTCTTCGTTTCTGTGCGAGGGCTTTCTCTAGTTGTGGCAAGCGGGGGCCACTCTTCATCGCGGAGCACGGGCCTCTCATTATCGCGGCCTCTCGTTGCGGAGCACAGACTCCAGACACGCAGGCTCAGTAGTTGTGGCTCACGGGCTTAGTTGCTCTGCGGCATGTGGGATCCTCCCAGACCAGGCCTCGAACCCATGTCCCCTGCATTGGCAGGCAGACTCTCAACCACTGCGCCACCAGCGAAGCCCCTAGAAGTTATTCTTTTGTAAGAAACAATTGCATTTATAAGGGAAATCTCTATTTGTAATGGTGTCTCCCTGGAGGTATGAGGGAGAGGAAGATCATCGCAAAATCTCTAGATGAAGAAGACAAAGACTTAAATCTGCATAATGACCTTACCCCTGTTTACTGTGCTCTTCCTGGTCACCATCCAGAACTGACTGTCCCCACCCTCAACACCCTCTTTTGTCTTTAGCTGAGGGTGGTATTTAAAGTAAGGGCTTCATAAACAATGTCCTACTGTATAGCACGGAGAACTATATTCAATATCCTATGATAAACCATAATGAAGAAGAATATTTAAAAAAAAGAATGTATATATATGTATAATTGAAACACTCTGCTGTACAGCAGTAATTAACACAACACTGTAAATCAACTATACTTCAATAAAAAATAATAAATAAAGTGAGGGCTTCAGCCATTTTCACCTGAGGTGAGTTACTCAGTTCTCCTGGGTCTCTCCCATGTATACATATTATTAAAATTTTATTTGATTCTTTTCTGTTAATCTGTCTCATGCCAATTTAATTCTTAGATCAGCCAGAAGAACCTAGGATGGTAGAGAAAAATTTCTTTCTCTCTGACGCTACTATGCTATTATAACTTCTAATCATTATTGTAGTGGAGGCCTAGCCACTGCAGTAAAGAAAGAATAATAAATAAAAGGTGAAATAATATGACATGAAGGAATAAAGTTGTCATTATTTGTAAATGAAATGACTGTGTATGTAGAAAATCCAAAATAAAGACTATTTGTATTAAAAATAAAAATAATAAGGTCACTGTATACAAGATTAATTTAGAGGATCATTTAAATCCTATTTTCCAACAAGAAACAATTAGAAAGCAATTTTAATTGATATCTTTGACTTAGACATTGAAGATTCCATATAATTCCTGCTATATTAGCTTCCTCTCTGTGATGGAGGAGATCATGAGATTGATGCGGTGAGTGTTGTTCTTATTCCTTGATGTATTTAAGGTTTTATTCATTTAGCATATACTTTCTGTGTTGTTGAAAAGCACAGATATTTTTACTGAAGTGCTAATAAATGCTGAAATTTAATCAGTTAAAAAAAGGATACCCCTTTTAATAGCATTTAAAAAATCAAACACCTATTAAAAATTTAATGAAGGGTTTTTAAAACCTCTACAGAAAAAAACAGCAACAACAACAACAACTAAAGAAACCAAAGAAATCCTTCAAAAATGGAAAGATTGACTATTTTCTTAAATTGAAAATTTCAACATATTTAAGATGTTAATACTCCTCAAATTAATCTATAGGTCCAATGAAATTAATTTAAAGATCTCTTGAAAAGTTGTGACATTTTTAGGGAAAATTAACAAGCTAATACTAAAATTTACATGTGAATAGGGACTAGAGAGCCCAACAGTCTGGAAGATCAGACTCCTGGATTTGATGACTTGTACTACCTATCATCACGATAAAACCTCGGTAAATAAATCAAAGTGGGATTGTCTGAGGGACAGACGAATAGATCAATGGAACAGAATTTAGAGTCCAAAACCAGACCCGTGCATGATAGTTGATTGATGACAAAAATGGCACAGTAGAATCACAGATAAAGGATAGTTTTTCAATTAGTGGTTCTGGGTCAGTTGAATATCTATATAGAAAAATGCAAATTTTCCCCTATTATCATCTACAGAAAATCAATTCCAGGCTGATCATGATGGTAGAACAAAATATAAATGGTAACTAATAAAGCTTCTGGGATGTAATATAGGAAAATGCCTTCATATGGCTGGGCTGGGAGAAGACATCGTAAGCTTTTAGCACTAACTATGAAAAAAGAGATGAGTAAATAGGACTTAATTATCACTAATCACAAAGAAATAGATGGATGAAATGGGAATTAATTAAAATTAGAAACTTCTGTTCATCAAAACATACAATTAAGAGAATAAAAAGGCAAGTCAGAGGATGGGTAAAGATTTTTGCAAAATAAATAACGTATCCACAAAGCACTTACATTTAGAAAACATAAACATTCTTACAAATCAATTAAACAAAGAAACAAATAATCCAATGGAAAAATGGACAAAATTTCTGCATGGTTATTTCACAAAAAGAGACTATGCAAAGGGCCAATAAACATATGAAGAAATGCACAACTTCATTAGTCAGTGTAGAAATACAAATTAAAACCATACCAAAATATTTTTTTATTATACACCAGATTGTCTAAAATTATCCAGAATAACAATACCAAGTGTTGGTACATATATGGAGCAACTGGGTCTTTCACACATTGCTGGTAGAAATGTAAAATCATACAACCACTTTGAAAACTGTTTGACAATTTCTTATAAAATTCAACCTATATTTACCATATAACCCAGCAATCATACTCCTAGAGCTCAACAGAAATGAAGACCTGTATGCAACAAAAGATATATTAAAAAATGGTTATAGCAGCATTATGTCATTATCCCGAATTTGAAGTGAGACAAATGCCTATTGATATTAAAATGAATAAATAATTTGAGTTATATCCATATAAGCAAGCACTGCCTATCAATAAAGACAAATGACCTATCATTTCTTGGAACAAATTGGATGAATCAGATAAACATAAAGGTAAAGAAAAGAAACTACTCACAAACGAGAACATGCTGTATTATCTCTTTATATAAAGGTTGAAAACACTATTAGATATCCCTTTACGAGAGACTGAAGGCATAGTTACTCTAAGGGTCAAAAAAGTAGCTTATGGGATGTGGGATTGTTCTATTTTAGGGCCTGGGTATGTTTACTTTGTGATAATTCATTGAGTCATACGATTTATTCACTTAGTGGATGGCATACTTCAAAAAGTATTCAAAAATGTATCTGTATAAATAAAATTATATACAGAATTGAGCCTAAAACTTTAAAATTGTGCTATTACAAGTTTTAAGCTAAGATTTTTAAAATAATGAGGAATATTCAATCTCATTCTTACTAGAAATATTTTAATGTGTTCACTATTCATAACTAAAACAAATAATATATAATGATAGCAGCAATACATAATAAAACAGCATAGCAAATATGAAATAATGGCTTAAAATATTTATATCATCTTTTTTCAGTTTTTACGTTTCTAGTTTGTTTGAGCTTTATAATGTACAATCTACCTTATTGTAGCAGGTCATATATTTAATTTATAAATATGTAAGTATACTTATAGTATACACATGTAAGTATATGTACATGATAACAAAATTTTTACTGCTAGGATTGCATAATTAATGACACATGGACACCAGTGATTTAACTGATTAACAATGACACCCAGAGTGATAAGCTAACAGCCAGCTGAGAATAAGGACATGCTTGCAGGTTTATCACCTTGAGGAGTTTGCAGGAGAGCAGTATAAGAATATTTATAAGAAACCAATCATCTTAAATTAAAATCTTATTCATTTACTCAACTAGTAAGTGTTCTATTGGTTTCAGAGGTAATACCATGTTATTGAAAGGATCCATAAAGTCAATAAGACTCAAATTTATGTACTGATTGTCTGACCTCGTTCGAGTTTTTCTTCTATCTTCTCCTTATATCTTGATATAAGAAAATATGCCATAACTATCCCTAATTATTAATATTGAGAAAAGTAGATTAAACATTATACCTGAAAGTTCTTAGCACATGGCTGGCAAATAATAGTTGATCAATAAATGGTAACTCTTTTGTCCAGCCTTTCCCTTGTTATTCTGAATTATTGTCACCCAGGTTGCTAGGGGATGTTTGCATGAACTCTGCCAAGGGTGGATATGGAAGTATAATTCTCAACATCCAGAACATGCAAGGAATTTCCCCATCATCACCCCCTCCAAATATAAATAACACTCCCTGGCTATTTACATACAATAGCACACATTAACTTGGACACTTTTTAATATAAGTACCAATTTTTGGATTCTTATACACGGGTTAATTCAGCGACACAGATTTACAATATGCAATATATTTTCAAATTTCCTCCTATTTACAATAGTGTCCATGAGATCTGTGACTGAAATTGCTGTTTCCTAACTACTGTTGACATTTTGGAGATGGAAAATATTGGCATATTCTACTGTCAACTTGCATCACTTTTTCTTCAATTATGACATATAAACCTAAAAAATCACATCATGGTGATAGCTGAACAAAGGACCCCATTGTCTTGTGCTTTACATCCACTTCCTGCCCGTTTCCTGTCTGCTACATTTAATCTGCCTGTAAACTCCACGCCTTGAAGAAGCCAATACATCTTGCCAAATTATTCGCCAGGGTCAATTCTCTATTCAAATTGCCTTTTCATCCTTCTTAAATTTTACAAAAGGAGTCTGGCTTCTTTCTGCTTCAATTTCCGCCTTGCTTTACCATTCAATTTTTGCATTTGACAGCCCTGGAGTAGGTCTGGATTAATACCAGTACGAGATGCCCGTGTTCTCTGAGCCTACTGTTCTCAACTGTGAAATTACATGTTTTTTTTCAAAAAGGAAATAGAATGTGTATAGCTGATCCAATGACATATAACAAATTACATAGATAAATGAAAAATTAAGCTACATTATTTCAAATAATAAGCCACCTTTCTCTGGTAATAGTAATACTTTGATGTATTCAACATATTTTAGTTGAAGTGAACCAAAGGTGAAATTTGCCTTGCATAGGAAGTCATCCTTCCATCCCCAAATAGCAATATTTCTTAGGCTTACTTTATGAATCATAACTCGATGGCTTATGAGGAAGGCCATGAGGATTATCATGGCCTGAGCCCATCCACCTGCTGGGATGTTGTTGGGAAGAGACTACATTCTCCCTTCACCTCAAAAGGCTTCCTGGCTGCTTTTGGAAGTTTTCCATGGCACTGTGTGATGGGTACTCAGAGCCTTTATGTTCCTGCTCCCTGCCTTCCTCATGTACCATCTAGCAATTTTCTCTTTTCCCAAAATTTCTCTTAGAATAACCCTATGCTCTAATATCAGCCCCCTCTGCTGGTTGAGGCTACCCTTGGAAGTCTGAGAAACAGTCATCCCCATATCTCTTTGGCCCAAGTGTGGACACTGGCCCTATTCTGATTCCTTGGAACATACCAGAGGCCAAGCTTAACTTTTAACAAGGTGCCCCTGAAGTTTGTGCATGACCACAGATGAACTGATGGCAACAACACAAGCGTAGCTCCATCTAAAATCTCAATGTGGCTGGCCACAGGCTTCTTACTGTCTACACTTACCAAGCCCATTTCAGGCTTCTCTAAGTTCTAGAGTCACAGCCAAACAAATGAATTTTGATTTTTAGAGAGAGGAAGATTCTCTTACATCCTTCTTTAAAATCTGCATAATGGGCTGAATGGTGATCCCCAAAAAAGAGAGGTCTGTGTCCTAATTCCCTAGAACCTGATTATATGGCAGAAGATGTGATTATACTAAGGCTCTTGAGAGGGTTAGCTTATCCTTCATTATCTGGGTGGACCCTAAATGTAATCACATGTATCTGCATAAGAGAGAGTTTTGAGACAGATACCCAGAGGAGAAAACACACAAAAGAGGAGGCAATGTGACCACAGAGGCAGAGATTGGAGTGATGTGGCCTCAAACCAAGGAATGCCAACAACACTAGAAACTAGAAGAGACAAAGAATGGAATCTCTCCTAGAACCCCTAAAGGGAGACGGCCCAGCCAACGTCTTGATCTCATACCTCTGGCCTCCAGAACTGTGACAGAATACATTTCTGTAGTTTTAAGCCACCAAGGTTATGGTCATTTGTTATAGCAGTCCTAGGAAATAAATACAATCTACCTTGCTAAGTTTTCATTCTTTCCCCAAGATTAACCCCTCTGTTTCAGAGGCAGAGTTCAACAAACTCTAGAAGTAGGCTAGGTAATTTCTTATAAACTGAAATGATTTAATTGGACCCTGAATTGGTGTGGTCAGGGCCCAGGTTGTCAGAGTCTTTCAAAATAGTAAAAAGTTAGATATTGTTTCCTTTAGTTAGCAAACAATAAAATAAGGTTCTGTGTAGGCAGTTATAGGAGTTTCTCTGCCTCAACCATGTGCAAAACCCATGTGCTGGGCCACCACTACATGTCTGGCACCTGCAGAGAAGCCAAAGGCCAATTTCTGTGAGAGAGCAGAAGACCTGGGAGCTTCCTAAAGCCTCGTCTGCCCCTCCATCCCTCAAAGAGCCAGGGGTTGGTATTGTTCTAAATGAAACTCAGCTCTCCTCCCATTCTCTCCGTGATTCCATGCTCCCCAATATCACTCAAACTGACCAACCTTTATGTCAGAGGAAGAGAAGATCAGAGGAATGAATGTTAACTCAAAACAAAACAACCCACTTGCATGTAGAAAAGAAAAAATTTACACAAAGCAAAAACAAAAGGCCCAGGTGTGCATTAACCTTTCATGAACTTACGATTAAAAGAGAATGTAATGTTGCTTCTTACAGATTTTATACACAGTGGAAAGGGAGAGTAAAAGGCTTTACGTGGGTGATTGATTACCAGGAAAATTGATTCAGGAAATGTCAATTCCCTCCCAGAGAAACCCAACCCCAGTGGCTCCGACAAGAGACTCAGAAAATAGCTCACCTTTGGTATATTTCCTCAAGTCTTGGTTTCCCAGCCCTATTTGTTGCCCTTTATTGAATATCACTGGTGTTAGCACCTAAACAGAATTTCCAAACTCACTCCCTCTAGGTCTAAGGTTTCATACTTTGCAAATCTGAATTGGAAGCATCAGGGTGTACTAGAAAGGGTGAGGCAGACACAAGTTCAAGTTTAGATTTAGCCACTTCTTAGATAGGAGAGCTTAGGAAAGTTATTAGTTATTCACCTTTTCTAATACATATTTGTTTAATCTACTAAGACAGGAAACTGACATTTATATCACAGAATTGCTTTAAGAAATAAATACAAAGAAAGATATTTGTGAGGCCACTTTCCTTCCATGTAAGTGCCTACATCACGGTGTGAACATAATACCCTGCATTGTACCATCTATGAACAATAAGTATTATTAGGGCGTAGTAATTACGGGTGATTCTTCTTATAGACCAGGGCTATAGTAACTATTTTAAGCTTTGTAGGCCATGTGGTCTCTGACACAACCACTCAACATGGCTCTTGTAGCGTGAAAGCAGGCTAAATGAATGAAGTGTAGCTGTGTTACAATAAAACTTTATTTAAAAAGTAAGTTGTGTCTCAGTGCCTTTGGGTCACCATAACAAAATATCACAGACTGAATAGCTTATAAACAACAGACATTTATTTCTCACAGTTTTGGAGGCTGGAAGGCTGAGATCAAGCTGCCAGCATGGTCGCATTCTGGTTAAAGCCCCCTTCCTGGCTCCTAGCTGGTACCTTCTCACTATGTCCTCACATGGTGGAAGGGACAAGGGATCTCTCTGGAGCTTTGTTTACATGAGCACTAATCTCATTCCTGAGGGCTCTGCCCTGATGATCTCATTGCCTCCCAAAGAGCCCATATCTTAATACATTACCTTTGAGGGTTAGGATTCAACGTAAGAATTTAGAAGGGACACAAACAAGTGACAGCCTACATTTGGTTTGTGGGGCATAGTTTCCTGGCCTTTTGTATAGACTTCCTCTGATCATAGCAATAGGGAATATTTAGTTGGAAAATATAACTGTCCCATATGGGGTCAACCTCAAACATTAAGCAATAATTCCTGAATCCCAAGTTCTCATTAATGATTCCCTACAAGGATGAATTTACTCATAATTTTAGCTATTGTATACTTACCGGTACTATTTAAAGATAACAAGTTAGGATTTTATCATTTAATACATGCATTGTTCATTCTTCCATTTGTTACTAAAACTGTCTTTTTCAACTTTCAAAGCATCTTGCTTGATTTTAGTACCCTTACTAATCATAAACATGATACCTGTTTGACATTATCTTTCTAAATGACAGCCTTTTTAAAAACATAAAATGTGATAGGTACCTTGTGAACATTCAAATACCTTTCCAGGGCAGGTAGTCCTGGAAAAAACACCCTAGTTTTTTGAACTCACTCCCTTTTAAAAAATATTTTTTTGAGAATAACAGGCATATAGTAAAGTCTATGATCTTAAGTCTAAATTGATTTATACGTATGCATACACCTTTGTAACCACCATCCCCAGAATAAGATCTACAATATTTCCAGCCCTCCTGACAGACGTGTCCCCTGTGCCTTCCCAGTTAGTACCACCTAAAGGGTAACCATTATTCTTTTAAAGGTTTTTAAAACTTCAAGCAAATCCTATTACCAAATTCTTTCTTGCCTTTTTATTTTCTAAAAGGAGTAGATAAATTGATCAGGCATAGTTTTCTCTAATAAAAAAAAAATCTGTCTCACCCCAAATGTTCTGTTCAATTAAACATCTGATGAAGCAACCTTTTTGCAGAAAACCCACCAACTTACCAGGTATGCAAACGAGGTTCATTCTCTGTGATTGCCAGGGTCATTCTCCTTGGACAGCCTTCTCATGGATGGAAGACATGTTGTCAGGACCCCAGTTCATAATCCAGCACGTACCATCAACCCAGTGATTTCACATTTCTGTCAAGAGTATTCTAATTTTGCCCTTGAACTACTGCGGCTTCTTAACAGATATGTTTCTGAGCAATTTATGCAAATTGAATTTTATGTCTTCTCAAAATGAAGTATTTATAACAAAACCTGAATGTAAAAATGTTTAAAGCAAAGAAACTGCAGCTGGAAGGCAGGAATTTAATGGCAAATTTTTATGAAAAATGAGAAAAATTTAAAGGAACTCTTTAACTGTCAGTATCCTCATGTATCCAATTTATTTTTAAGCAAACTGCACCTATAGGGTGGATGGTAAAAAAAATCATGTTCAGAATCCTTACACACCACTTTAAAAGGGCACTAGTTTGTGTTAGGAAAAGCACTTAAAATTTTATTCAAGGTGGTGAAACTTAACCCCTATACTAAAGATTTAGAATTTAACCAAAATAGTGTGGATATGCTATACCAATTACCTGGACAGAGGTATTTAATGATGGCTAAAGTTGATTGGAATCTAGCAATGTATGTATCTATTTATAAATATACTGATTCACTTGGCTATAGATGCTTAACAAACCACCCCAAAATATAGTGGCTTAAAACAGATATCATCAATTAGCTCACAATTCTCTGGATCAACTGTGTATTTCTGCTGATTTGGCAGGGATTGGCCGATCATAGCTGGGCTTACCCATGTGCCTATCGTCAGTTGGAGTCTATCTGAGGACTCCCTGGTCTAGGAAGCCTCAGCCTCATGGCTGATTTCTGCTTCACATGGTCTCTTACCTTCCAGCAAGCCAATCTAGGCCTCTCTCTCATGCAGCGCTCCTAGAGAGAGCAGAATTATGCAAGGTCTCTCGAAGCCTAGGTGCAGAACATGCTTCATTGTCACTTTTGCCACATTCTATTGTCCAAACAAATAAGAAATCTGACTCTGATTCAATAAGTGGGGATATAGACTCCTCCTGATGGAAGGAACTGTAAAGTCATATTGTAAAGGAGTGGAAGGGTAACGAATTGTGGGTATTTTTTTCAATGATTCTCCCAAACATGTATATATGCATGGATATATGTGTATGCTGAAATATTTATATAAGTATATTAAATAATAAAAGTTTTCTACAAATGGTGCCATTATATATTGACTACATATAATCATTTTCTCCAAAGATAAGTTTTCAAACACACATTTAAGTTTCACTATTTCACATGTTGAGGCCACATACCCAAAACTGACCTGCCTGAAAGGAAATTAAAACTAAATGATTTGGACTTCCATTTCTGGTCAAGCTGGAGTAATCAGGACCAGATTTATGCTACCACCTGAAACCACCAGAAAACAGACAAAATATATGAAACATATGTCAAGAAACTGAGTATTAGGCAATAAAGGAACAGGGATCCTCAAAAGACAGGAAACAAACATGGCCAGACCTACAATTTTCCCAGTTAACTACCTGGAGAGTTTCCACTCCATAGTGCATGGAAGGCGTGCACAGGATGAGACCAGTAGGCTCTGAGCTGTGAAAACAGAGATGACAGTCTTGGGAGACCAATGCAATCAAAGTTCATTGGACACAGGACCAGAGAGGAGAGAACTGAATATAGAGAGAACTCAAGAAATAAGCAGAAGGTTCCACTTGTTTTTTTTTTTAAATGGGATTTATTTATTTATTTATTTATGGCTGTGTTGGGTCTTCGTTTCTGTGCGAGGGCTTTCTCTAGTTGCGGCAAGCGGGGGCCACTCTTCATTGTGGTGTGCGGACCTCTCACTATCGCGGCCTCTCTTGTTGCGTAGCACAGGCTCCAGACACGCAGGCTCAGTAATTGTGGCTCACGGGCCTAGTTGCTCCGCGGCATGTGGGATCTTCCCAGACCAGGGCTCGAACCCGTGTCCCCTGCATTGGCAGGCAGATTCTCAACCACTGCACCACCAGGGAAGCCCTCCACTTGGGTTTTTAGCTGAGTACTGATCAGTGCATATGTGTGAGGAAACATCTAGAGATGAAAGCTACAATGTCTCAGAAAATTACACTGATGTGTTAGGTAGTTAGTCAGACATTAGCAGCAAGGAGGTGACAGTGGCGAAAAGACAAGAGGGGAGTTGTCAAGTTACACCCACTCATCTGGGGACCCTCCCCTGACCCCACCCAGAATGGGCAAAACTATGGTCGTGTGGTGGGCAATTTATCCTGATAAAGAGGGAGCACAGTAACACGAGGGAACTTCCCTGGGCTGCACATGCCCAGACCAGACAGGTGTATAACCTATAGTAAACCCAAACTCATACCATCACTATAATAAAATCTGCATATGGTTTGGCAACCCCCCCCCGACCCCGACCCCGGGCTGTTCTTAGCGAATCAAGGGTAAGGGCATGCACAATAATGAACTTGTTACATAGCTGGGGACTGTCAATCAAATAATGATCCCCCTGTCACTCACCCATGATTGCGCCCCGTCTCCTCCCAGAACTCTCTTTATAAACACCTTTAAGCCTGTACAAGAGAGCTGGTTTCACTTAGTAGAAACAGCCCACTCTCCCTCTGAGAGTGTAACTATACTTTAATAAAACTTTGCTTTGCGCTTAAGCCCAAAGTGGTAGTCTGCAATTCTTTGCTTGCTCTCACAAGGACCGAGATTGCTGGTCCGGCATTGACCTCCTCTGTTGTAGCTATTCTGACACAACGCACACCAACCTGGTAACAGATGGAATTAATGGCAGATTAGATATGCAGAAAAAAATTAGTAAACTTAAACACATAGACATAGAAGTGATGTAAAATGAAACAGAATAAAAAGAGAACAACAGGGACTTCCCTGGTGGTGAGTGGTTAAGAATCCACCTGCCAATGCAGGGGACATGGGTTCGAGCCCTGCTCAGGGAAGATCCCACATGCCACGGAGCAACTAAGTCCGTGCGCCACAACTACTGAGCCTGCGAGCCACAAATACTGAGCCCTCACACCTAGAGCCCATGCTCCGCAATAAGAGAAGCCACCGCAATGAGAAGCCCATGCGCTGCAACAAGGAATAGCCCCCACTCACAGCAACTAGAGAAAGCCCATGCACAACAACGAAGACCCAACACAGCCAAAAATAAATAAATAAATAAACAAATTTTTTTTAAAAAGAGAGAACAACAGCAACAAAGCAGAACATCCATGAGCCATGGGACATCTTCAAATGGACTAATATATGTGTGAGGGACATGCCCAGAGAGAGGAGAAAGGGGGAGACAGAAAGAAATAGTCAAGCAGTAATGGCTGAAAATTTTCCAGATTTGATGAAAACCTGCAGATATGAGTAGCTCAAAGAATCCAAGCCCAATAAACTAGAAGTAAATGACATCAAGGTATATTATAATCAAAATACTCAAACACAGTGATAAAAAGAAAACGTTAAAAGCATCCAGAAAAAAAGACATATTATGTATAGTGGAACAAAGATAAGGATGATATGAATACACAAAAAGGATAACACATCATAATATGTCAAAACTTATCAACTTCCAATATGTGCAGTTTATTATATGTCAATCATACCTCAATAAAGCCATTTGAAAAAAGGAAATGATGTTCTCCTGATATAATTTCCATCTTCTATTTGGGAATTTTGCCTTCAGACACACTGCTGAACAATGTCTATAAGAATGATTACACTATGAATTGTAAATATTGACCAAAAATATTCAATATTTTTGCAATTCAGAGATGCGCTAAGGGTAATTTTCTACTTCAAATTTTCCTTTTTAAATATTTTTAATTCCTTTTTTTTTAAATTCCTTTTAAAATGGTTAAAGAAAACCACATATATTAAAATACACTAAATATACTGAGGATTGGGACCTCCCTGGTGGCTCAGTGGTTAAGAATCCGCCTGCCAATGCAGGGAACACGGGTTCGATCCCTGGTCCAGGAAGGTCCCACATGCCGCAGAGCAACTAAGCCTGTGTGCCACAACTACTGAGCCTGTGCTCTAGAGCTCATGAGCCACAACTACTGAGCCCGTGTGCCACAACTACTGAAGCCTGCACACCTAGAGCCCATGCTCCACAACAAGAGAAGCCACCGCAGTGAGAAGCCCATGCACCGCAACGAAGAGTAGCCTCCGCTCACCGCAGTTAGAGAAAGCCCTCGCGCAGCAATGAAGACCCAACGCAGCCCATATATATATATATATATATATATATATATATATATATATATACTGAGGATTACTGATATTTTAATTTATGCTGGTGGCAACTCACTTTTGTGCAACTCTCCAAATAAAAGTCCTCCTGCTGTCTCAGTTTAATTAAAGTGTGGCCTGAGTTTGTGAAGGCTCCCCATGTATTTGTACTTGGTGTAAATGTGTTGTGGATCTGAAAGGTTGCTGATCTGTACTGACCTTTCGTGATTTCAGGCCTGTGCATGTTCATCTACTTAAAACTGTACAAGTAAGTTCAAATCTACAGAACAAGGACACCATGCTCTATTAAATACACGTAAGACCCAGGCATATCAGTCTAGCATAATGTGATCCATCAGAGAAGAAATATATTATGCAAAATTTTGTATTCCTTATGTATTTAATGTGGTTCTTATCTATTTTATTTTTAATACACATTTTTGTTGTTGGGATAAAACAATAATTATTTAAGCCATAATTGGATCACTGATTAAAAACAATATTTGAAGTGAAAATTTGATGATGTAACTGGCATGATCAAAAATGCTCAAGACGGAGCTACAAATCATGCTCTATTAGCACCAGGTGGATTCTTGAGCTGATGCTAATCACACTGAAAACAATACATAAAAGTAAATGTTAAAAAAAAAAAACCCTTCTGCAGTGACTTTTAACTAAAAAAATAATTGAAACTATAATGTAAGGAGTATGAATTTATCAACATATTTTTTAAACTTTTTAAAAATTAAATTTAATGACGCCAAGCCGTGTTGGTGAGTTTTGCTGTATTTTCTATGGATTCCTTGGCTACGCTCTACTGCCCTCAGCGCTGGTCTCCATCCCAAGTCTGGGCACTGTGTTCAAGCTCACCTGCTCACAACCTTGACCAAAGGGGACCCGTAGATTCTGTCCCCCAGAACTTGAGGCTTCGTGACAATCATCCAGGCATGTTCTTGACAGTCTGAGAAGGCCACAGTCTCACCCCAGCCTTTGCCCTGGAGTCTCTCATCTTTTAAGACAATCTAGCTCTAGGACCCACAAGAGCTAAACTTTCCAAAACAGAAACTATCAATTCTCCCCTGGAGCCAGAGGAACTCAAACAACAGGAAGCAAAGTCTTCCTTGCTACTTCCAGGTCCACATTCCCCCATGCTCTCTGTGTGAAGTGTCTGCTTGTTCAAGCGGGCTGGAGAGGCTACAGTGACCCAGATGCAGGGAGGGACTGTCTCATTCCTTTGCAGATGCCTGTAAGTGGAAGCTGGCAATTTTTCCTTCAGGTCATTCTGTGACAAAGTTATTTGCTATCTTGGCTCACCTATAGAATTTTTGCAAAATAAACTTATAGTCATTTTTGCAGACTAATTCTATAGCTAGTCCTATGAAGTCACAGTGTAATTTTTAATCAAAATAAGTTCAGCCAAAAAGTATTTCAGTTTCACTTATCATAAGTCAAAACAATAAATGCTGTCAGAAATTTTATGAAAAACAATAAAATAAGCTTATACTGTCATTCAATGTAAGTTAACGCCTTCAATTTTCATACATTTTATGTATTTTAAAATGTGTACTTATATTTTTTAATATATTAAAATAGAAAGGCAGTGACTTACATTGAACATATATATACATATATATGCAATTTGCTTTGTTGTTTAGTAAATATAAATGTAGGACCGGTGTTTTCTTCACAAATGTACCTTTTGCCTGTTGCATACTGCCTCTTTTTTCTTTTTTTGGCCGCGTTGGGTCTTCGTTGCTGCACGTGGGTTTTCTCTAGTTGCAATGAGCCGGGGCTACTCTTTGTTGCAGTGAGCGTGCTTCTATTGCAGTGGCTTCTCTTGTTGTGGAGCACGGGCTCTAGGCACGAGGGCTTCCGTACTGCCTCTTTTTGTCCTCTTTCACCTCTTTATCTTTTTTTTATTTGATAGTAATGTTTCTGCCCCAATTTTTTATATCCTGTAAATAAGGTAAGACTATTTTGTAAACAAATTTAATCATCTGTTTTTTCATAGGAGAATTTAGCATGTTCTCACCTAAGATAATAAATGAAGTATTGATTTTATTCTGTTCACCATTCTTCATATTTTCCTTTTTTTTTCTTTTTTTGCTTTCTCAATTTTTTGTGCTTGTTTCTTTGGAAGAAACTACATGACAGTGTAGTTTCTGATTCCTATAATGATCCTCTTCAAAGTGCCAGCACTCATTATCAAACACAAATTTCTCTACTATATGAAAGCAAGTTACCACTTATTTCCCCTCATAAAGAAATTCTCTTCCCCCACAACTCACATTTCAACAAAATGAGAGCTTTAGATATTTTTGACTATTTTTAAAAATTCATGTTATCAAGGAATAATTCACATATAGCAAAATACACAAATCCTAAGCATACAGTTACAGGAATTTGACCTCTGTTTGCAATCTGGTAACCACTGCTCAGGTCAAGATGCAGAGTATTTCCAGCAGCCCTGAAAGTTCCCTCAGGCCTCTGCTTAGTCAATACCCTCCATACTCCAATATAGTCACTATCCTGATGATTCTTGAGCTTTTAATAAAAGGAATCATATGGTATGTGTTCCTTTGTGCCTGGCTTCTTTTATTCAGCATTATGTTTCTGAGATTCATAAAAACATCTGTCAGTAAATTATTCTTTTTATTATTGATTATATTTTATTATATGAATAAACCACAATTTATTTATCCACTCCCACTGATAGACAATTGTGTTGTTTCCAGTTTGAAGCTATTATTAATCACCCTCTCATGAACACTTGTATATGTAGCCTCATTTTTCTTGGGCATATATCTAGGGGTGGAATTGCTGGATCATAAAGTAGGTGCATGTTTAACTTTAATTAAAAGTGTCAAATGATTTTCCAAAGTAGTTTTACCAATTTGCATTCTGATTAGCTATATATGAGAATTTCCATGGTTCTTAATTTGTTCCAACACTTGGTATTGATGGTCTTTTTAATTTTAGGCATCCCCATAGGTTTATAGTTATATCTCAATGTGTTTTAATTTGAATTTCCCTGATAACTAATGGTGATGAACACCTTTTCATGCCCTTATTAGCCACTCATACATGTTCTTTTGTGACATATATATTCAAGTCTTTTGCCATTTAAAAACATTTGTGTTTTTTTTCTTATTAGGATTTTAGAAGAATAAAATATTCATTGTATATACATCTCTAAGAATTAGTAAAGAGGACAAAGAAAGAGCTCATTTAAAATCAATAATAAAAAAGATTACATGCAAAATAAAAAGAGGCAAAATATTTGAACAAGTAATTTATAGAAGCAGAAACGTGAATAAGCACAAAACATGAAAAGATGTTCCATCTTTTGAAAATTTAGGAACTGCAAATTAGAACGTTAATGAACAATCAATAACTATAATAAATTATGCAAAAAAAACCAAAAGTGTGACATACCCGAGGGTTGGTAAGGATGAGGGAAATTGAGAACCTTTGTAAACTACTGATGGGCATGCAAACTGGAACTACTGCCTCGAAGACTCATCTGACAATATCTAGAAAATTCGAAAGTATACATCGCTAATATTTAACCGTTTTGCTCCATGGTATATATACACTGGGAGACATGTAGAAAAATCTTCATTGCAGTCTTGTTTATAAAAGCAAAAATTTGGGAAAATGGGAATAACCAACAGTAGGGAAATGGATACATAATTGTTCTAGAGCAGTTAATATCAATTAAGTGTATGTATAGATATGTTTCACATGGATAGACCATGGGAACACAATTTTGAATTAAAACAAGTGATAACATTACATAGAGAATATTTCTTAAAGTAAGAATTAATATATATAAGTGGTTCTTAAAATCTGGTGCCTGGACCAGCTACATCAGCATTTCCTGGGAACTACTAGAAATGCAATTTTCTGGGTTCAACCTCAGACCTACTGAATCAGAATCTCTTGAGGGTAGCGTCCAGCAACCTGTATTAACAAGCCCTGAAGTGGATGATGATGCTTACTAACGCTTGATAACTATGCATTGTAGTTCTACATATTACATAGATATGTATTTACTAAAAATATAGTATAGATAGCTGGGACAATACAAAGAAATTTCCTGACTGTTGTGACTTTTGGAGTTGGTGCTGAACAAACGACTTCAAATATCTGTCATGCCATGTGTATAAATATTAAAACGGATCTTAAGAAGGAAGGATGAAATACTAATATGTGTTAATTCTCAGTGGTGGACATGAGGGTCTTTTATATTATTCTCTGCATCCTTCTAAATACTTTAAACTTTGCAAAATTAAAAAAAAAGGGGGGGGGCTACAGAGAACATGATGTAAGTGATTGTTGAATAGTGTAGGGATTTAATGTGGTAACCAAAACATTTTAGTTCTTTCTCAAGTCTCCAAGTTTAATTAAGAATATCTTGAGACTGCAAGACAAGCTCTTAAAAAACAAAACAGAGCCCATGATTTTGTAATCATTTACGATGTTTAAATTTACTGAATCAAACTTTTCATGATTTTCAGCTCAAAAAAATGTAGAGAAATAAATCAGAGAGCAGAGCGTATGTTAAATTGTAACTGACATCTATAATCTCAATTTTAGCTATTTAATTTGATCAGAATATCGATATCATTGATTGCATAGTAAGAGAAGTTGAAATTAGAAAATATACTTAATTGAAAAAACTGTTACTTGTATTTGTTTATATATTGGGATTGTGTAATTAAACAAACAGCTCACTGCTTTACAAATGGTTTGCTTTGTAAGGTGATGTTTTACTTCACTCTCTTCTTCCTGGAAGGGCTTTCCTTCAACCCCCAGATAGATATATTATTTTACTTGAGTAACTTCAGATTCCCCAGCTATTCTTAGTAAGGATTTTTTAAGTCCCGTAATTCAGATCTTAGGACGTCTTTATTATCTTCTGCCACATGACAGCTCTGAAAAGACAATAGCCATTTCCTGTCACTCAGAAGATATTCCCCCAAATAACTAAGCTCACAATTAAGCCTACTTCACTTGTCAGTACTGGAGGTTAAGCCCATACAGCCAGTATACCCTGGCTTTCTTCCATTGAACAGGGACCTTCTCTGTGTAGCACAAAAAAAGTACAAAAACTGCCTTTGACCACAAAAGGAAAAATTGAAGGCTTTTATGCCGCTAAAATATTTCCAAAAATTTACCCATATATGATAATGGGACCATTCTCAATGTATAAGCAAGAAGAGACTTCATTACATCTTTTCTAACTCAGAATCGTATTTTTTAATTAAATTTTTTATTTTGAGATAATTATAGATTTACATACAGTTGTAAGAAATAATACAGAGAAATCCCATGTACATTTTACCCAATTTACCCCAATTTTGCAATGATCTTGCAAAACTTTAGCAAAATGTCACAACCAGGACATTGACATTGATACAGACAAGATACAGAATGTTTCCATCACAAGGATTCCTCATGTTACCCTTTTATAGCCACACATAATTTCCTCCTGTCCCAACCCTCCTACTTCCAGGCAACCCCTAACCTGTTCTCCATTTCTATACTTTGTCATTTGAAGAATGTTATGTGAATGGAATCATACAATGTGTAACATTTTAGATTTGCCTTTTTTACATGAGTATAACTCTTAGGAGAATCATTCAGTTTGTTGCATGTACCAAGCCTTTGTTCCTTTGTATTGCTGAGTAATAATCCATGGTAATAATATCACACAGTTTGGTTTAACCATTCACTTGCTGAAGGGCATCTGTGTTGTTTCCAGTTTGGGACTATCAAAAATAAACCTACTAAGAATATTTTTATTCATGTTTTTGTGTGAACATACATTTTTGTTACTCTGAGATAAATGTCCCCAAGAGTGTGATTTCTGGGTCATATGATAGTTATATATTTATTTTTATGAGAAACTGCCAAACTGTTTTCCAAAGTGGCTGTACCATTTTACATTTTCATCAACAGTGTATAAGTGATCCAGTTTCTCCTCATCCTTGCCAGCATTTTTTTAAACTATTTAAGTGTTTTTTAAATTTAGCCCTTCTGATAGGTATGTAGTGTTATCTCATTGTGGTTTTAATGAATTGTGTAGTTTTTAATCTTTACTAATTTAATACAAGAAGTGTTTTTTCATTTTAATTTGTTCTGTTTTTCATCTTCTCAATTTTTCGACATTTGTCTTTCCTCTATAAATTATAACTCATGTGCTTTTTCCAGTTTCTTATAAATGTTTTAGTGCTTTTAAAATATATATCATGTTTATATATTAATGATATTATTAGTCCTCCACTTTTTAATTTCTTTCTTTTCCTGATAGCACTAGAATTACTTGAGCAAGTAAATATTTTAATTTGCTTATAAAGCTTTATTCTAAAGCCTTGAATGGCCACTACACTCTAATAGATACTTTTGACATCTATTTCACCTCTTTGTCAGGTCATTTGGTTGATTTGAACTGAACTGAAGGATCTTAAAATTCTGCATAGAATCTTCCCCTGTATATTATACATAAACTACTCTATTTCTATTAAGATTATGCATGGTTCATTATTCATCTACAGTACCATGTTATTTGCTATTATGGATTATCAGTTCTCTCTCAAACCAGGTTTGTTGTTGTTGTTTTTTTTTCTGGTTAGTATTTTGTAGTCTTCAGCCTATTTCTCAGTCCTGGAATGCAAGTACTATACCTGGAAATACAGGCATTTAAATCCACAGCATGTATATAGATTTCTGAAGAAAATAGAGATTACTCATGTAGTCAAAAGACTGACAGAGCTTGAGAATTTTGCACCTGGAGATGTTTGTTCAGGCTCAGCCATGAACTTGCTCAGTGACCTCAGGAAAATTACTCAGCCCCTTGCCCTTTCCATTTCTTCTTCTCTAATCAGGGATCAAACCAATTTCTGCCCCCTTAGTCTGATCCAAGAACTTCACTGATGAGATAAAAGCAGTGAAAAGGTTATGACAAAAGACAGCCTTTAGCTGGGAACAGGTTCATTTTAATTATCCACCCAGGGAATATTTGTGTTTGCAGTAACGCCTAATATTGATTATCAAATGGGGGGGAGCGTATTGATGTCTGCAGCAGAAGGCATGGGGGGTGGCGTTTCAGGACGCTCGCCCAAGAACCCAGGTCCACACTAGCAGCCAATCACAATAACTGAAAGCACCATGGAGGTCAGCCTCAGAAAGTCTTAACTACACCAAGGATTATTCCTAAGGGCTGCTGTCCGCAGGTACAGTCAGCCTGCTCTCTAGATGAAACCAGATGAAAGAACTCATGGCAACGTACAAAGGTGAAACCATCTGAGATGGGGCAAACGTTGTAGGCTAAATCTACTGCTTAGAGTCTGAGAAAGTCAACCCTTGTCAGAACGGATCCTAATTCCCGCGGGAGGGAACAATCACTTCCGGCAGGGTGAGATTCACTTCCGGCAGGGTGAGATTCAGTGAAACATGTACCTCTCTCTGAAACACATTTACCTCTGGAAGACAAGGATTTACCTGTGGAAGGCAACACCCTTCCTCTTGGCTGGAGGAAGCCACCTCCAGAGTATTCCAAGCAAGGCCAGAATCCTCCCTGCACCCCCAGACTCCTGACATTTTGAGGTTCATCTAGGCCAGAGGTTGGCAAACTAACGGTCACATGCCAAAAGCAGCCTGCTACCATGTTTTTGTCTGTGAGCTAAGAATGATTTTCACATTTTGAAATTATAGAAAAAAAAAATCAAAAGATGAACAATATTCCATGACATGTGAAAACTGTGAAATTCACATTTTGGTGTTTATAAATAACATTTTATTGTAATGCAGGCAATGCTTATTTATTTATGTATGGTCTGTGGCTGCTTTGGGGGATACAACAGCAGAGCTGAGTAGTTGTGACAGGGATCGTATGGCCCAAAAGCCTAAAATACTTACTATCTGGCCCTTTACAGAAAGAAATTGGCTGACCCCTGACCTAGGCCATCCTTCCACGCAATCCTTGTATAGAACCAATAGACCATCATCTTGCTTTGTGCCTCACTCCTGTCGTGGCAGGGAGTTCATCACCTCACAAGCCAACCTGTAACTTTGACAACAACACTTCTCAAGATGATCATTATTTTGAACTCAAATCTGCAGCCCACTTGGCCTAATTAGGCTGTGTTAGAATGACCTAGAATAAGTCTACCCCCTTCCATGCCTGAAGGCAAAAGGACGTGAGAAGAAGATTCTTCCTCTGTTTATACAGCACACATGAGTCGCTGTCAGCTGCTCAACACCATGAGCTTCCAGAGCATTCTAGTCTATTCCTCACTGCTCACTCTCCCCGCAGTGTCATTCAGGAGAGTTAGGGTGTGCAAGAGCTGGGAACCACAGAGACCCACCATGTCCCACCAAGCACGCTCTTGTCCATGGCTGGTCACAGGGGCCAAAGCTGTGGTCCTTGAGGAGTTATATGCGGTTCCCATTTGGCAATCCCAGGTGAACACACGTAGAGCAGAGACTGGCTGACATTCTGGCCTCTCAGTTCTCTCAGTGGCACATCTCGAATCACTGAATTCCTGTCATTTAACATTCTATCCCCAGCACTTTCACTTCTCAGCCTATAAACTGGTCTCAAGGAAGCAAGGAAAAGTAGAAGGGAGTCTCAGGTATCATCTGGTCCACTGCTGCTCAAAAAGAGGTCCATGGACCAACAGCATAAGTATCACCTGGGAGCCCCCAGCCAGACCTTCTGAATCAGAATCTGCATTTTCGCAGGATCTCTGGGTGATTCATATGCACCTTAAACTTGGAAAAGTACACAGCTAATCTATTGCCGTGCTATAATTTGCAGACCTGAGGTTTAAATGTAGTAACTCAAATCTGGGACCTGATTCTGATCTCACTCTTGTGAGCAGCATCCATTAGCATCCAGGAGGAGTCATGATCATGCCTTTCAGTGACAAGTAACCCAGAGGGCTACCTCATCTCCATTCTCTTAATTCAAAATCAGTGCTCCTGGAGATCAAACCCTATTCCATAATCGATCAGCTCTGAGCTTTATCTCTTCATGTCTAAGGCTAGTGAGACACTCAGCTAAAATAGATACATAGAAATTCTTAAATAAATTTTTGTCTTTTGTCTTCAGTGGGTGGATAGATAAACAAAGTGTGATACATCCATCCCATTAAGACCACTTAGTATTAAAAAAGAACAAACTACTAATACACACAAAAACTTGGATACGCCTCAAGGAAATTAGGCTGAATAAAAATAGCCGATCTTGAAAGGATATCTATTGCAAGATTCCATTTATATTACATTCCTGAAATAACATAATTAGAGCAATGGAGAACAGGCTGGTGCTTGACAGGGATTAGGTATGGTGAGGAGAGGGTGGGTATGACTATAAAAGGATAACATGAGGGAGCCTTGTGGTGATGAAAGAGTTCTGTATTTTGATTGTGGTGGTGGTTACACAGAGTAACACTAGTGAGAAAATCGCATAGAGCTACACACACACACACACACACACACACACACGAGTGCTTGTGTAATTGAATAAGCTTTGTGAATCATACAAATAATGATTTCCTCAATTTGATACAGTTCTCTAGTTATGCAGGATGCAAACACTCAGGGAGGCTGGGTGAAGAGTACACCAAACCGCCCTGCACATTTCTTTGCAACTTCTTGTGAATTGGTAGTTAAATATTTCACAAAATAAAAGGTTCAAAAAAAATTTTGAAGATGCATTAATATGGATGAACAAATGAGGAAATCAACAAACAGAACATTATCCACAATAGGAGTGGGAGAAGTAGGTCCCCTTCAATTGAGAATGTGTTTTCTCTATTTTATATTACCAAATGCTACTAAGATTTCATCAGTTATAAATCTGTCCTCTATTTTGGCTGGTTCTAACTAGACATAGTTTTGCTGGCATTTGGGAAATGAAGGGGCATTTTTAGACTTCTGATAAGTGTGCCTAAGATATAGGTATATAATCAATAAATACATCACAAATCTAGAAACCCGCATTAATGAAAAATCTTTGTCTTTCTGTAAAGCCACAAAAATACATCATGTCTCATGCACAATGCTTTTATCTAAGACATCTATTTGGGGCTGAAAGTATTAAAAACACATTCATGGGGCTTTGAAGTCAAGATCTTAGTATATAGGCCCTGTCCCCACCTCCTGCATCTCAGGTCCTTTTCTTAACAGCCAACTTAAGTAAAATGAAAATGGACCCTGCATTGTAACGTAACAGCCACTTTTGCCCTTGCACATGTAATTGCTTGAATTTTAGTTTTAATTCTCCCTCTCTCACTGTAATTATGAGAACAATTAAGTGCCAGAGTTCAAAGCGTCTCAATTTTAAGAAAAGAGGGACAGCCAAATGAACTCCCTTTTCCTGCCTTGAAATTCCAATTTGCTAAAACAGCTGCAACTAACATCTTCTTAGTGCTTTGCAACTGATAACATGCTTTCACTTGGAAAGCTCCATTTAGGAGTGGCCTCAGACGGTATGGAAAATGGTGTTAAAAGTTATTAAACTAGGAACAGAGAATTGTGTGGACATTTTCCAACCAATCAGCAAAAGCCTGTCTAGGTCCAACTGAGTCCACTGACACCAAAGAAGACTGGAACCCCCTAAAATCTCTCATTCTGACTTTTTGGACTCCTGACTATGGCCCCCATCACTCTGTAGGAGAACCTGATTGTGTCCTGAGCTTGGGGGAAGGAAACAAAGTTAAAGCTTGAACCAGGACCTGAATCTACTAAACACTGGTAAAAGGTAATGGCTCAAACTTGAGTGAGCCAAAGTCTACTCATTGGGTGACGGCCTCCCACTAATTGGCTGTAAAATTTACCATGACCCAGATTCTTGGTTCTTTGTGACTCCCAGTAGATTACCTGAGTGCTTGTGGAAAGCAAACAGGGCAGTTATTCCCATGGGCTCCAGAACATACATATGTATTGAATCCTTGATAGGTACGTGATTTGGGAAAGCAACTCTCACCCAAGGCTGCAGGGACTATTAGAATGAGCTGAATCCAGAGCCAAACTAGAAACCAAATATGAAAGTTCAAAAGGACAAGTTCAAGACACTTCGTTGAAGGGGCAAGGAGAAGGAAAAAAGCAAGGGTAGATACAAAGCCTGGAATTCAAGCAGCAGGGTGCGGTGTGTCTATGTCGAATGGTTGGGGCATTACCTAGGGCAGACAATGTTTTCAGCATCTTTCTTATGGGCCATGTAGAATGTAGGTAAGCTGGCCAAGCTGAAAAGATCAGAAGGGAGATGGACTGAAGAGATGTGAACAGAACGGAATAAGATGTATTTTCCTCAAGTACAGTGGAGAAGCGAGATGACTTCACTGGTAATAAAAAGAAAAGCAGAATATGGAAAGTGCCTTGCTAGAGAAACAAATAAAGACCCAAAGGAATATGGGAAAAAAGGACATTGGTTTTGATTCAGGGAATCTTGGAAGGCTTCATGGAGGAAGAAGCATTTGAACTGGATTTTCACAGATAGCATTTCAAAAGCAGAGACTGTGAGGAGAAAACATTCTGAGTGGAAGAAATTCAAGTTCAAAAGCAAGAAAGCTGAGACTATACAGAGCATCCTTGGAATGCATTTCTGGAATATATAGAGGGCAAAATGTTCCCATATTAATTTGGTTGGATTATTTAGGTCAAGTTACCTAGATGCAGAGCCTGAGACAAGAATTTGCATCCCAAGACACATGATTTATTGAGCTCTTGGGAGAGAAAGAAGAAGATGTGTCAGGAGAACTAGCTGAGCAAGACTGTGGGCTCTTCTGGAATCCAGCTTCCACTTGATCCCACAAGCAGCTTTGCAACAGGAATTGTACCACAGAGTTGGTCCCAATTTAAGGAAAAAGGATCAGCCTTCTGTACCCCTGAATCCATCACTCATTGGCTTCAGGCTGTCCTGAGTCCAAGGAGATGAGCCTCACTTCCTGGGCACAAAGGCTCCCGTTGGCTTAGGGCAATTTTCTAGACAAGGGAGCAGCTGTGAGTCTTTAGTTGCCAACACACAAAGCAGCTGGGCATGGATGTACTGTCCTAGTATATGGGATCAAGGTGAGGCACCAGTGCCTGCTGCCTACCAGTTTGGATGTTCACCTTAGATAACCATATCCTAGTGTATTGCAAATAAAGGATATTTTGGTAACTCTTAATTTCTTTAATTGTCCCTTGTTTCCTCCATGGAGGATGAGCTGGAAGAAAATATGTTCTAACTCATATCTCTAACGGACACACCTTGAACCAAGGTCCTGGTGACAGCAAGAGATCTGGCAAGAGAGTGCCACACTCTCTGAAACTTCTTCCACTTCTAATCCCAGCTTTTCTTTTCCCCACAGAGTGTCATAGTCAGGATATATTCTTGTCTGAACTTGAGTCATGATCTTCCTTGCCTGGGTAACATTTTAGCTTAACCATCCATTGATCTCAAATTGCAGGAAAGACCTGAGCCCAGAAGTAGAGCAAGCACTGTATAAGAATACAAAACAAGTGACCAGAATTTGGTGTTAGAATTCTGGATCAACCAAGGCCATTTCTAAGGTGAAGGACTTTTAAATGAGCTCTGTGTGGTTGAGAAACAAGAGTATATGATTTTCAGGAAAAACCGGGATCATGGTTTAGTTGCTTATAACAAAGAATTAATGAAGGCAGTAGTTCTGGATTTGATCACTTAATGAGCTTGTTAGTTTCTGGAACATGATCATAGAAAATAGTCTGCCCAAGGTTTGTTTGTTAAACCAGAAAATTTCTTTTAACTATTTAAAAGAATAAAGCCTTGGGGTTATATCATAAAGACATGGGAGTAACTTGAAGGAGCTCTTGCTGGCCAAATCTAGAACAATTTGAGCATCAAAATATTTAAGGAAGGTAATCCCTGAGTCCATGCCGAAAGTAGCTAGACAGACCAATATATAAACAGGGGAGAAGGAAGGCTCTTGCTTCAACAGAATGCTGATTCCTGGCTGGTAGATGAAGCAGATGAACAAGAGAGTGAAAATCATTATTTTGTAGCCATCATAGCAAAGATAGGAGCAGGCAAGAATCATCAAAGGATGCTTAATTCATGGAGAAATTTTGATGAGGAGCAAGATAGTTGCATGGTCATAAGTGTCTTTGACAAACTGTTTTATTAGTTGCAAGTGAAGCATATTAACTATACTGTGAAGAAACTGGACAACCCCTGAAAGGGGAAAACCTTGGATAATACTTTGGGTGATCAAAGTCATCATCACCAATGATGGGCTGGTGGACATCCTATGCCTCTGAATGTGATATCTTGACAAAGGCACAATATCCCCCATGCAATATCCCAGCTGAAAATACAGAACTCAATCTGGGCATGAGGAACTCTGGGAAATTCCCAAATGAGGAATATTCAACTAAAAAGAGGTAGTCATACTATTCAAAACTGTCAATGTCATAACTGAAAAGACAGGCTGAGAAACAGTTCCAGATGAAAGAAAACTAAACAATTAAATGAAATGTGTGCTCCTACACTGGATCTTGCAGTAGAAGGAAAACAATGCCATAAATGTCCTGAAATTCACAAGTGACTGCGGTTTATTTAAAGACTATCCTTATCCTTAGGAAATATACACTTAAGAACCTTCTGGTAAAAATCCATAATGTATGCTACCTACTCCTTAATGGTTTACAAAAAATACATTTATGTATATGTGTATGTATGTATACTTAGAGAGAGAAAAGGAAAATAAACAAATAAGTCCAAATGTTGAGAACAGATAAATTTGGGCGTTTGTTGGGCTACTGCTGCAGCTTTTTTGTAAGTTTCCAAATAAAAAGTTATTAACAATTATGATGTTAAAAAAAAAATAGGGGCAACTCAGTACAACTATATCAATAGCATTATCCCAAAATTATTCCCTGTCAGCTGAATAAAACGGAGTCCATTCCTTCTACCTTGACTCCCATGCACAACCAGAGACCTGACACCTAGACCAATGCTGATGCTTCTGGAGTGGTTTCTCGGGCTCTGAAATTCACCCTCTCTAACCACTTGGCTCACCGCACACAAAATGAGTTACCCTATGGAAGGAAGCTCAGTGAGGGTGGTGTCTGTCCTCTACAAAAAACCTTTTAAGGCCCCAAGTTGACAACCAAATACTGATCAAACACATTTGCTTGACCATCAGGACCCTCCAAATGTGACCCCAAATCGATATTCCTTCTCTACCTTCTGCTGATAGCCACAACAAAAGCTAATGTAATAAAACATGAGCTTTGGGGTCAGAAAGACCCTGAGTCCCCACACAACTCCAAAATGAGTTGTGTGAGATTTGGTAAGTTCCTCCCCCTCTCTGAGGTGTAATTCCTCCATTTGTCAAAAAGGAAATTATAGCACAGAATAAAATAAGATGATGACAAGGATGATTATATTATTCCACCTCATCAGCTCCCCTGGGTCTGTAATGATTGCCATTCCCCAATTTTCTGCAAAAGTTTCTTTTGACAGGAATTCCCTCATCCTTGATTTTTCTGTCTCCGTGAGAGCATTCTTTGATCCACCCTGAATCTCACTTCTTCTGTAGAAAGTCTTCCATCTTCCCCACACATCTGTAATTGCTCTCCATTCTACATTCTCATGACCCTTCTTTTCATAAACCCTTTGTTTATAAAACTCATATTTTATTCCCCAGACTTGTCTCAGGATCAGACCAAATGAGCTTTCAGTTAAGTGTGGGCTCAGGGCATGTGGGTCCTTCTCCCCTGCTGAGCACTGGGTATGAGCACTGGGTATCCCATGTAGTAAGTACTTGTATAGTATTATCTCCCATTTCAGATCACACGTTTGTTTAGGGCAGTCACCATGTCTTGTATTCATCCGAACTCCCCACAGGGTACTCAGCAGGGTGCAGTGGGCTTCTGTGCCCTCAATTCTGGTGAAATAATAATAATGATAATAACCACTAACACTTACTGAGTACTTACTACCTTCCTGGTCCTTTTCTAGGTACTTTATACATATTAAAACATTTAATCTTCACAGCGATTTTTATGAGGTAGACGGTATTACTAGTCCATTTCCCAGATAAGAAAACTGAGGCACAAAGAGGCCAAATAACTTTTCAAAGCCAGCAAAGTGGCATAGCCAAGAACAGAACCCAGAGAGTTGGGCTCCAAAATTCACCCTCTTAACCATTACACTTTATCCTTAGACCACATTAGGGCATCTGAAGGACAGCACATTTCCCCACTGTGACAGCAAGCAGAAGGTCTGCAAATAGAGAAGGTGTGTCACTTGAGGTGTCCATGCCACAGGCCAGCCACCCACCTGGTCGTTCTCAGGGGGCCATGTTCTGTCTGTTATTGTCTGGAGTCTCTCCAGCAAGGACACTGCTTTCTTCCAGCATCTTCCCTATTCCTTCCCCCAAGCCAACAACTACTCTTTTCCTACCACTTATCTGTGAGGACTTCAGACCCTGGATGTCTCACCACCCAGTCTCTCCCTCTATTAGATTTTTACTGCAATAATGCTTTGTAACAAACCCCCCCCCACCCAAATCTCAGTGGCTTAAACAACAGATGCTTATTTCTCTTCTCTAAAGGTCAGCTGTGGTTTGGCAAATCTTGATTGGGCTTACCTGGTTCAGGTGGGCTAGGTTGGACTCAAATTCAGATCACATTCAAGTCTGCTCCATGTGTTTTCATAATTTTGAGACCAGATAAACATCCAAGACAAGTTCTTCATAAGACAAATGGTGGCGCAAAAGCAGCTAAACTAACCACAGAGCATATTTAAGTTTTCTGCACATGGTACGTCTGCTAATGCTTTATTGGCCAAAGCAAATCATATGAACCCAAAATGAACAGCAGAGGAATGAGTACTCTGCCTACTCTACTAGAAGGGAAAATCACGTGGCAAAGGAGCATGGACATATAACTATATTTTAAGAAGGACCAAAAAATTGGGAATGGTAACCCAGTCTACAGACCTCTCCAATGCCCCAGAGACAGCAATGCAGTGGGGTCCCAACACAAACAGCATGTTTTGCCCTTGGCCTCCGATGTGGACTCAGCCCCAGCCATCGTTTGGGAGTGGACGGATGAGACCACACCATCAGTCATGGCCAGAGCGCATATCATGTATAACACACATGCCTCAGAAATGTCATGTCGCCCAGTTTGAGTAGGCGGGGTACCATTATGCAACCAACCAACAAAAGCTATTAAACACCTCACCTGCAATGTCAACTCAGTATTATTGAGTCTGAAAGAGAAACGGTGTGTCAAGGACCAATTGACCTCCCCGGAAAGACGTGACTAACACACCTGGCAACGCTGACTGAACAAGCCGGTGTGTGATTAAGTTCTCAGCCACATAGAGGACCTCCTGGAGAAAAGGATGGTGTTTTATAAAGTGGTAATTGCACAGCACAGAGTGCATGCAGAGAAAGCCTTGGGGAGTTGAGAGCTTTGAAAGAGGACCTTGAATGTCCTAGAGGTAGAAAAAGCAAATAGAAAGTGTTAGATATGCCTTTCCAGAAAGGATAACCAAATAAGTCAAGAGAGACAGGGACTGATAATAGTGTAGGATATTATAGGATTGTCATTTAATAGAGTTTTAGAAAATGATATTCCAGGACCAAGAGGGAGATAAAGGAAAATAGCCTGGGCTGACAAATACCATGGCTGCCCTGATCTGGGAGAAATTCCTAAGCTGTCTTTTCGTGTTAAAGTTCCATTTTCTGTGGCTTTTTTACTGCTTCAAGCCCATGTACTTTCTGACTAAACTGTGTAGAGAGAAACAAAATTCAAATGATCCAACATATGTCACCCAGAACCACTGAGCCCTGCCGTTCTTTTTTAAAGACAACCCCCATGAGAGTTCTAGTTTCGGTTTGAGATTTCCAGTTCAACCGGAGCTAGCTGGGATGATACTTTTCCCTTCTCTCCTCTTCAGCCTGGGAGCCAGTTGGGATTCTTTAAAAGGCCTGCGGAGTGTTCTGGAAGGATGCAGCACTGCAGTAGCTCTGGCTGAACCAATAAATCAGGACCTGGAAGCACCAGCCATTGTGGCCTCCTGTTTATCACAAACAAAAGGAAATGCACTGCTTTTTCTTTCTTCCTTTGTGGCAATGTAGGACCCGAGGGGTTTAAGATGAGGAAAAAGAATTAAAAGCTGAAATCTAGATCGTTTTCTAGCTTGAGTTAAAATCTACTTTGGGATTATAAATGTCATTACAGCGATTTCTAGCTCTCACCCAAATCTGGTTTCAGGAGCACAGGAAGATTAAACATCCCTGCCTCTTAGCAGTGGGGTGGAGGTTTTGGACTGGTTCTGGTCAATGGCCAGAGATGTGAAAGAAGCAGTGAAACGTTCGTGCATGTTTTTCTTCCCCTGACTGTTGAACAAGGAGGCTGCTTGTTCTTGATGCTGCAGCTAAAAGTAGCGCCCCCATCTGCCTGGACCACTATTGTCTGGAGGACTGTTATCCTGGGGGATTTTGTGGACACTCAGTGGATGTTGCCTAAGTAAGAAATACGCCTTTCTTGGGTTCAAGCACTGAGATTACAGGACCGCTTGTCAATCACAGTTCAAACTACCTACCTTGACTAATAAATGCTAACCAATATCTACGAGGGACCAAAATACAGTAACTTTAACTTAGGCTAGAATAATTATGACTAGACAAAGTAGACCCCGAAGGGCAGAGGGCTTGAGCAGCATGAACTGATCCTCCAAGTTCCTCTGTGGGTCTTACTCATAGATGAATCCCTCAGAATATCATTTAGAAGCTAGTAGTTCTTCCTTTAAATACAATTCAAGCAGGGTTTCTTCTTTCTAGATTAAAGCAGAAAATTGGAAGGGAGGGTGTTCAGAGGTACCCTTGCAGCAACAAACAGAGGCAGCTGACAACAACAGCTTATCCACTTGGGTGTTTCTGCTGCATTCTTGATCCTGAATTAGGTGAATTATCAAGTTCTCCTTTTTAATGTCTGATTTTCTGAAACGTCACTTCGAGTGTATCTTGACAATGATTGTTCAATGTCTCCTCTATGACCTAGATCACCCTGTAATATCAAACATTTCATAGAAAGGATGCAGTTTAAAGAATATCAGGCACATGGTGTTGACAGGAAGCCAGTGCAAGCACATAGCTTGAATATATGCCATGGTTTCTTACCACTGGTCCTCAGCATGGATCTGAGCGTAGAAACAAAACGCCTAAGAAGTGTAGGGCATTAGCTTCTTATTACCAAAGAACAGTGTGATTTACAGTAGGAACTTCATTATACACACGCAGACATACAGCAGCCCTGTCTAGGATTGCACGCTTCACCTGTACTGTCACAATCTTTTGGGGACTCTTTTCTAAGGCCAAGTCTACCTGCAAATTAGGAACCCCAGGTAAACAGAACTATAGATCTTTGGTTGTCATTTTCTCCTGCACACTTGACCACTGTTCATGAAGAGCAAAGCTGGCAGGTGGTGCAGGAGGGGAATTTGATGGATGCAAACAGATCACATTGTTCTAGAATCATTAGATGTTTATATCCCACTTGGAGATATTCATAACCCACCTCTACAAGCTAATCAAATCATAGGGTTTCCTAAGCATCATCCATCACTTCTCCACATCGGAAGCCAAGCAAGGATGGTGACTAATAGAAAAACTATGGTGAATTTAATTTCTAACCAGTTACCTCCCTGAGTGGATGTCTTGTCTTTCTTTTGAAAAGTGCCTTGGAATTTAAAGATGGGTACCCTGTTTTCTGGGCCAGCCTATCTTCCAGAATTGCACCTGAAAAGTCTTTGCCTGTGAGCACTGGCTAACGTTTCTGTTTCACAACAAGGAGTTTGGAGTGATGCTGAAAAAAGGATAAATGAGGCTGAGCCATGCCAAGTAACTAAGTACAACCTCTAGGAGGTCCCTGTATCTCTATGGCACATGATTAAGTGTCTTTGGTAAAAAGTCCATGTTGAATTGGGAAACTTTTACAGAGAAAGAATTCAATGGTGACTAATTCTTTCACAAATTAGGGGTAGTCAAGGGCCCCTCATTCTACCTTTCATGGCCACAGGAATAATCAGAACTTTGCAGCCATCATGTACAAAGTGGGTAGTCAGACACAACCATTTGTAAGCACAGTTAAGAATAATGAATTTGTGGACAGGGCCCTGATCTTAGTTGTAGCCTTCTCTATCAGTTAGACCAAATGGTCAGGCCGAAATGATGGGATTTAATTGTAAGGGGAGGCCGAAATGATGGGATTTAATTGTAAGGGGACTTTAAAGTGGGCCTGTGGGTGTCACTAGTAACTATGCTCATATTTTCAAGAGCAAGAATCATCTGGTTTGAACAAATATACTGTAATTCAGGGCTTTTCTTGATGTAGACTCAGTGACTTGCAAAACTAAAAAGAAAAAAAAAAGAAAAACGGAGTTAAGAAGTTATTCTGTCTGATCTATCCACTTTTACCAAGGAATTACTCTTTTTTTTTCCCCCCTAGGAAACATGGAGCTAAAACAAGTTTCTGCTATAATAATTGAGGTCACATCATTTATGTCTTGCAAACTCAAGAATGCATATATTTGATTGAGGAATTAACATCTGCTTACTTTTGAAGAACTTCTCGCTAATATGTGACAGTTAAACTATTCAAAGTAACCACTTTAGTTTCACATGGCAGAGATTTTGCTTATTTCTGAGAGGTCATGAAATGAAGGATTGAAACACTGTATTTTTGTTTTCTCAAGGCTTTAAAAGTAGAGTAATCTGCTAATTCTGCCCCTACAGGTATGGTATTGAGGCCTGCCATTTGCTGACTGAAAGACAGGAACAAGAATGGTATAAGACCAGAGGGTACTGTTTCAATGTGGTGTTTTTCTTTTAGGAAACCAGACTAATTGAGAGAGCAGTAAGCATGGAGGAGTAGTTGATATTTCAATAATGGAATGTTGTTAAGGCCTATTGATTCTTTCCTACTTAAGTGATTCTGAAACAGTCATGGAAGAAGGATGATTATGTGGGTGTGTGTATATAAGAGAGGGTTGGAAAGGGTTGGGCTACTTCCCAAAATCATTCTGCATGAAAGCATAGGTCTGTCAACTCAAAACTCATCCTTAGGCTGTTTTGTTGGTGATCTCTCTTCAAACACACCCCAGCAGAGGCAGGAAAATGCAGTTTGGATGAAAGAGGCTCAGAAGCTGTGTGCTGACAGGGTCTTGGTGCGCCAGCCGGGTGTCAGGTCTGAGCCTCTGAGGTGGGAGAGCCAAGTTCAGGACGTTGGTCCACCACAGACCTCCCGGCCCCTCATAATATCAATCAGCGAGAGCTCTCCCAGAGTTCTCCCTTTCAACACTAAGACCCAGCTCCACTCAACGACCAGCAAGATCCAGTGCTGGACACCCCATGCCAAAACAATTAGCAAGACAGGAACACAACCCCACCCATTAGCAGAGAGACTGCCTAAAATCATAATAAGGTCACAGACACCCCAAAACACTCCCCCGGACTCAGTCCTGCCCAGCAGAAAGACAAGATCCAGCCTCATCCACCAGAACACAGGCACCAGTCCCCTCCACCAGGAAGCCTACACAACACACTGAAGCAACCTTACCCACTGGGGGCAGACACAAAAACAATGGGAATTATGAACATGCATGGAGTCTGTGAAAAGGAGACTCCAAACACAGTAAGTTAAGCAAAATGAGAAGACAGAGAAATACAAAGCAGATGAAGGAGCAAGGTAAAAACCCACCAGACCAAACAAATGAAGAGGAAATAGGCAGTCTACCTAAAAAAGAATTCAGAGTAATGATAGTAAAGATGATCCAAAATCTTGGAAATAGAATGGAGAAAATAGAAGAAACGTTTAACAAGGCCCTAGAAGAACTAAAGAGCAAACAAACAATGATGAACAACACAATAAATGATATTAAAAATTCTCTAGAAGGAATCAATGGCAGAATAACTGAGGCAGAAGAACGGATAAGTGACCTGGAAGATAAAATAGTGGAAATAACTACCAGAGAGAGGAATAAAGAAAAAAAGAATGAAAAGAATTGAGGACAGCCTCAGAGACCTCTGGGACAACATTAAATGCACCAACATTTGAATTATAGAGGTCCCAGAAGAAGAAGAGAAAAAGAAAGGGACAGGGAAAATATTTGAAGAGATTATAGTTGAAAACTTCCCTAATATGTGAAAGGAAATAGTCAATCAAGTCCAGGAAGTGCAGAGAGTCCCATACAGGACAAATCCAAGGAGAAACATGCCAAGACACATATTAATCAAACTATCAAAAATTAAAAACAAAGAAAAAATATTAAAAGCAGCAAGGGAAAGGCAACAAATAACATACAAGGGAATCCCCATAAGGTAAACAGCTGATCTTTCAGCAGAAGCTCTGCAACACAGAAGCATGTGGTAGGGTATATTTAAAATGATGAAAGGGAAAAACCTACAACCAAGATTATTCTACCCAGCAAGGATCTCATTCAGATTTACAGAGAAATTAAAACCTTTACAGACAAGCAAAAGCTAAGAGAATTCAACACCACAAAACCAGCTTTTAAACAAATGCTAAAGGAACTTCTCCAGGCAGGAAACACAAGAGAAGGAAAACACCTGCAATAACAAACAAAAAACAATCGAGAAAATGATAATCGGAACATACATATCAATAATTACCTTAAATGTAAATGGATTAAAGGTTCCAACCAAAAGACATAGACTGGTTAAATCTATACAAAAACAAGACCTGTATGTTTGCTGTCTACAAGAGACCCACTTCAGACCTAGGTCACATACAGACTGAAAGTGAGGGGAAGGAAAAATATATTCAATGCAAATGGAAATTAAAAGAAAGCTGGAGTAGCAATTCTCATATCAGACAAAATAGGCTTTAAAATAAAGACTATTACAAGAGACAAAGAAGGACACTACATAATGATCAAGGGATCAATCCAAAAAGAAGATATAACAATTGTAAATATTTATGCACCCATCATAGGAGCACCTCAATACATAAGGCAAATGCTAACAGTCATAAAATGGGAAATCGACAGTAACACAATAATAGTAGGGGACTTTAACACCCCACTTTCACCAATGGACAGATCATCCAAAATGAAAATAAATAAGGAAACACAGCTTTAAATGACACATTAAACAAGCTGGACTTAATTGATATTTATAGCACATTTCATCCAAAAACAACAGAATACACTTTCTTCTCAAGTGCTCATGGAACATTTTCCAAGATAGATCATATCTTGGGTCACAAATCAAGCCTTGGTAAATTTAAGAAAATTGAAATTGTATCAAGTATCTTTTCTAACCACAATGCTATAAGACTAGATATCAATTACAGGAAAAGAACTGTAAAAAATACAAACACATGGAGGCTAAATAATACACTATTAAATAACCAAGAGATCACTGAAGAAATGGAAGAGGAAATCAAAAAATACCTAATAACAAATGACAATGAAAACATGACGACCCAAAACCTATATGATGCAGCAAAAGCAGTTCTAAGAGGGAAGTTTATAGCCATACAATCCTACCAAGAAACAAGAAAAATCTCAAATAAACAAAGTAATCTTACACCTAAAGCAATTAGAGAAAGAAGAACAAAAAAACCCCAAAGTCAGCAGAAGGAAAGAAATCATAGTGATCAGATCAGAAATAAAGGAAATGATAGCAAAGATCAACAAAACTAAAAGCTGGTTCTTTGTGAAGATAAACAAAATTGATGAACCATTAGCCAGACTCATCAAGAAAAAAAGGCAAAAGACTCAAATCAATAGAAGTAGAAATGAAAAAGGAGAAGTAACAACTGACACTGCAGAAATACAAAGGATCATGAGAGATTACTACAAGCAACTATATGTCAATAAAATGGACAACTGGAAGAAATGGACAAGTTCTTAGAAAAGCACAACCTTCTGAGACTGAACCAGGAAGAAATAGAAAATATAAACAGACCAATCACAAGCACTGAAACTGAAACTGTGATTAAAAATCTTCCAACAGACAAAAGCGCAGGACCAGATGGCTTCACAGGAGAATTTTATCAAACATTTGGAGAAGAGCTAATACCTATCCTTCTGAAACTCTTCCAATATATAGCAGAGGGAGGAACACTCCCAATCTCATTCTACGAGGCCACCATCACCCTGATACCAAAACCAGACAAAGATGTCACAAAGAAGGAAAACTACAGGCCAATATCACTGATGAATATAGATGCAAAAATCCTCAACAAAATACTAGCAAACAGAATCCAACAGCACATTAAAAGGATCATACACCATAATCAAGTGGGGCTTATCCCAGGAATGCAAGGATTCTTCAATATATGCAAATCAATCAATGTGATACACCATATCAACAAATTGAAGGAGAAAAACCATATGATCATCTCAATAGATGCAGAAAAACCTTTCAACAACATTCAACACCCATTTATGATAAAAATTCTCCAGAAAGTAGGCATAGAGGGAACTTACCTCAACATAATAAAGGCCATATATGACAAAGCCACAGCCAACATCATTCTCAATGGTGAAAAACTGAAAGCATTTCCACTAAGACCAGGAACAAGAAAAGGTTGCCCACTCTCACCACTATTATTCAACATAGTTTTGGAAGTTTTAGCCACAGCAATCAGAGAAGAAAAAGAAATAAAAGGAATCCAAATCGGAAAAGAAGAAGTAAAACTGTCACTGTTTGCAGATGACATGATACTATATATAGAGAATCCTAAAGATGCTACCAGAAAACTACTAGAGCTAATCAATGAGTTTGGTAAAGTAGCAGGATACAAAATTAATGCACAGAAATCTCTTGCATTCCTATACACTAACGATGAAAAATCTGAAAGAGAAAATAAGGAAACACACCCATTTACCATTGCAACAAAAAGAATAAAATACCTAACAATAAACCTACCTAAGGAGACAAAAGACCTGTATGCAGAAAACTATAAGACACTGATGAAAGAAATTAAAGATGACACAAACAGATGGAGAGATATACCATGTTCTTGGATGGGAAGAATCAACATTGTGAAAATGACTCTACTGCCCAAAGCAATCTACAAATTCAATGCAATCCCTATCAAACTAGCAATGGCATTTTTCACAGAACTAGAACAAAAAATTTCACAATTTGTATGGAAACACAAAAGACCCCGAATAGCCAAAGCAATCTTGAGAAAGAAAAATGGAGCTGGAGGAATCAGGCTCCCTGACTTCAGACTATAATACAAAGCTACTGTAATCAAGACAGTATGGTACTGGCACAAAAACAAATATATATCAATGGAACAGGATAGAAAGCCCAGAGATAAATCCACACACATATGGTCACCTTATCTTTGATAAAGGAAGCAAGAGTATACAATGGAGAAAAGACGGCCTCTTCAATAAGTGGTGCTGGGAAAATGTAAAAGAATGAAATTAGAATACTTCCTAACACCATACACAAAAATAAACTCAAAATGGATTAAAGACCTAAATGTAAGGCCAGACACTGTCAAACACTTAGAGGAAAACATAGGAAGAACACTCTATGACATAAATCACAGCAAGATCCTTTTTGACCCACCTCCTAGAGAAACGGAAATAAAAACAAAAATAAACAAATGGGACCTAATGAAACTTCAAAGCTTTTGCACAGCTAAGGAAACCATAAACAAGACCAAAAGACATCTCTCAGAATGAGAGAAAATATTTGCAAATGAAGCAACTGACAAAGGATTAACCTCCAAAATAATCAAGCAGCTCATGCAACTCAATATTAAAAAAACAAACAACCCAATCCAAAAATGGTCAGAAGACCTAAAAAGACATTTCTCTAAAGATGATATACAGATTGCCAACAAACACATGAAAGGATGCTCAACATCATTAATCATTAGAGAAATGCAAATCAAAACTACAATGAGATATCACCTCACACCAGTCAGAATGGCCATCATAAAAAAATCTACAAACAGTACATGCTGGAGAGGGTGTGGAGAAAAGGGAACACTCTTGCACTGTTGGTGGGAATTTAAATTGATACAGCCACTATGGAGAACAGTATGGAGGTTCCTTAAAAAACTAAAAATAGAACTACCATACGACCCAGCAATTCCACTACCAGGCGTATACCCTGCTTAAACCATAATTCAAAAAGAGTCATGTACCACAATGTTCATTGCAGCTCTATTTACAATAGGCAGGACATGGAAGCAACCTAAGTGTCCATCGACAGATGAATAGATAAAGAAGATGTGGCACATATATACAATGGAATATTACTCAGCCATAAAAAGAAATGAAATTGAGTTATTTGTAGTGAGGTGGATGGACCTAGAGTCTGTCATACAGAGTGAAGTAAGTCAGAAAGAGAAAAACAAATACCGTATGCTAACACATATATATGGAATCTAAAGAAAATAAAAAAGGCTCTGAAGAACCTAGGGGCAGGACAGGAATAAAGATGCAGATGTAGAGATGGACTTGAGGATACGGGGAGGGGGAAGGGTAAGCTGGGACAAAGTGAGAGAGTGGCATGGACATATATACACTACCAAATGTAAAATAGATAGCTAGTGGGAAGCAGCCGCATAGCACAGGGAGATCAGCTCCGTGTTTTGTGACCACCTAGAGAGATGGGATCGGGAGGGTGCGAGGGAGACACAAGAGGGAGGGGATATGGGGATATATGTATACGTATAGCTGATGCACTTTGTTATTCAAGAGAAACTAACACACCATTGTAAAGCAATTATACTTCAGTAAAGATGTTAAAAAAAAAAACAAACTCATCCTTACCCACATCTAGTGATGTAACCTTTTCAACAAGTAGCATTCTAACTTAGAGTGTCTTAATATTTCCACCAGTCTCAATATGTCTATTTAAAGTATCCTTGCTACCCAAAACTCGCATTCTATATGGGATTGTTAGTAATGAGAGACCCAGACCATTATTCTCCATGATCTAATGTCTCCAATCATACTGGAGTTCTGACCTTGCACTCTTCTAAATGTTTGACTGTTTCCCTGAGCTTGGGGCCCATGAGTAGACATCAGGGGATCCACGAACATGTTACGTTCTATGAAACTGTGTGTGAGCTTGTGTATGTATGTGAGCGTGTGTTTCTGAGAGGAGGGTGCATAGATTTCGTCGGGGTCTCAGAGTATGTTCTTAACCTTCACCCCAAAAAAGGGCAAGAAACAGTGCCCAAAGGAAGAATTGTTTCTGCAGTGCACGCCCAGCTCAACAGTACAGGTACTCCTTCTGTCCTCTCCACATCTCTAAGGAGAATGTAGGCAAAGCTCATCTTGGTCCCTCTCTACATCCCCCTTCTGTTTCTTCTCTTCCCTGCACTTTCTCGTCCACCTGGAAGCATCCTTGGCCCTCTATGAATCACATCCAGGTGCTCTCTGTTGAACGTATCCCCTCATGGGTGTTAACTACAGAATATATTAGCTCTCCCAGCACTCTTTTGCTCTACATTTAAAAACAAACAAAAAAGTCAGAGAGTTTACACCCGAGGAATAAATCTGATAGAATTTCAGACACTGTGGTCTCTAAATTGAAATGACTTCAGGGTCCCTCCAAGCCCCTTTCCAATCTCACCCGTAAGCAACGATATTATGGTGCTTACAGGTGTGGCTGATTCTAGACAAACCATTTTCTTAAACTACAAGAAGTCTCCAAAAGGGCACAATTCTAGTTCACCGGGAGAAAAATCAGCCAAACTTGTTGAGAGAGCAAATAAGGGTTGGCTGATTTTCACATTAATTTGTTTTCTGATCACATACCCTTATCTCTAAATTGTATAATGTCTCTTTAATAACCTTGAACTATACAGGAATCTATACCAGTGCCCTCTCTACAAAGAGAAAAAAGTAGGGTACGGCTAAAGTTGCTTATCTTGCTTTTACTAAAACACAGAAGAGCATCTTTTAGAAGAAAGTGCAGGCAGGGGAGTGGTGTGCACTTTCTTGGCTTGCACTGCACTTCTCCAGCCCAGAGCAGCCTTTGGAGTCTGTGGCAGCTCACATGTACAGACGTCATCTTCTTCTCCTGGAGAGGACAATGTACCCAGTTATCTGTTGATGGTTCTGAGAAAAATATGTGTGTCTAATGAAACTGCTTAAATGAGCCTGGAAAGAAGGACCATTTTAGACCATCCCTGCACTTTCTACGGGTTTCCTGTGACACTCCCCAAACCTAATCAACTTCCATCTTTTGCCCACTTTTCTGAGCAAGGGTGGGTGTATGTGTTTCTCTGTTCCATTATCATTAATGGGAATTGGGAGCACTTAAGAGGAGGCAAGCCTTTCCCTAGAGATGTAATTTCGTGCATTAAGATATTAAAACATGAGAGGATACACATTGACACATGGTGGATTCATGTGATTGGCTCCATTTACACTAATGGGAACGAGGCCCCTGTCTCCCCGCTGTGCTGATGGGGCAGATAGAAAAACCTTTGCACCTCAGGAGGCCCAGGCTTGCTGACCGACCTCACCTTTGTGTGTATTTTCCTTTGTTTTCAAATCCAGCTGAATATATATGGCAGAGGCCCCTGATTGAATATAGATACCGGGTCTTCACCCTGCCAGTGGGTAGTCTATGGGGGATGGCTTTAAATGAATGCATGAGACTGATCCCATAAGCCACATATAAACATCAGTCCAATCAATGTATGGTCACATGCTTCAAAGAATAGACAAAGCAAATTAGGGATATCAGTTTTCCCAGAAAGGAGATGCAAAATCCTGAAACTCAAAGATATCTGCATGCTGCAGACTCACGCTTACGCCTGCTACCCAGGGGACCAGCCGTTCCCTGATGGGCTCACCATACACATCATTCCACTCCAAGCCTCACCTGCCTTCCTTCCTTTAGGGTAAAATGTGTACTTAATTGCCTTTCCTTTGATGTTTTTTCTCTGTCATACTTTCTGATATTCTCTCCCCTCTGAATGTTTTGTGTATGTCATATATACTCAATTACAAAATTCCATCCCTCCCAAGCATAAAATTAAGAGGAGATACAACATTATAAGGAAAAAGACAACATGGTCAAATTATTCACCAAGAGCCATAAGTCAGCAAGGAATACAGGACAAGGATCCAGGGGAAAGTAAGAGTAACGTGTAGCAATTAAAGCCATGGAGTTGGATATTCCTGGGTTCCAGTCAAATGTTTAATGTGTGATCTCAATCAAGTCATTTAACCTGTCCTGTTTCCACATCTGTTAAAATTAAAAAATCAAGTCTACCTGGCAGGATTGCAAAGCTTTGGACTGGTAATCTGTGGCCACCATAATGCATCATAAAAAACATGCCCCAAACCCCAATGACTTACAACAATAAACATATATTTTTGCTGATGGATCTGTGGGCTGGCTGTATGTTTCTGAAGATCTGGCATGGTTGACATCGGCCAGCTAGCTTATGTGTCCTTGATGAGTTGGTCACTCAGGTCTGGCTGGTCTAGGATGGCCCCAGCTGGGATGGCTCATCTGAGCTCCCTGTGGCCTCTCCTTATCCAGCTGTGCCCCCTATACTTGTTCTGGGGACGGGGGTCTGAGAGAGAGAGAGAGGGCGGTACACAGGGCCCCCTAAGGTTCAGAGTGGTTACACAGTCATTTCCACTGCATTTTATAAGTTTAAGCAAGCCACATGGTCAAATTCAAAGTCAAGGGCTCAGGAAATAAACTCCACCTCGTGAAAACAGGCATTGCAACAGGACCATATTGCAAAGGGTGTAGCAAAGAAGGAGTAGAGGATTGTGGCCATTTTGCAGTCCGTCTTTCACAAGCCAAATAAATCAGTTGTTAAAGGGCTTAGCAATGCCCAGCACACAGCAAATTGCTCAGTAGAATACACCTATTGTTAAAACCATGACAAACATAATGTCAATCCTACTTATTAATTATGAATTGTATAGTATTTTATCTGACACATGTTATATGTGTCTTCAGATTCCTTTGGTACCGACCTCTCCCAGATTCTCTAAGACACTTGCTCTGTCTTAGTTTATTGTACAAATGACCGACTCTGCTCAGACCTCTGTGGCCTGACTACAAGTCACTTACCCCAGGAATGTCAGGCCCTCCACCTAGCTGAGCTTTTGGTTTGTCCCATGACATCTGGACTAATGAGAAAGACCACACTGTGGGGTCTGAGGTCTGTCACTCTGAGGGGCTGAAAAGCCATTGGATAAATAAGCCTGGATGTGTGGGGGAGCCAGTCCCCTAAGGGGTCACCTTTGACCAGTGGAAAATAGGACACAAAAAGGAGCAGGCAAATAAATGTCGTCTCCTCATCCTTTCCCATGGACTATTCCACAGGCATAGTCTTTATAAATCTGGTACAGAGACATTGCCTAGGGCCGAGCAAGCACATCTGCCAGTCAAACATATTATATCTGTTCACAGATCCTCAGGAAGTAATGACTAGTACAGTACCCTGCCATCTTGATTTTTTTCCTTCCCCTCCTCACTTTCCTCTGTCTTCAGTCTTACTGTCCTGGGTTTCCAACTCCCAAAGAAAGCTTTGACATTTAATCCTTGCCTCAGGCTCTGTTTCCAGGCAACTCTGGCTAAAATAAGTACATTTTTTGTATATCTTGTGCATATATTACACATCTAAGTTACATATGAATCCATTTAAGATCAACAATGTACCAATATTCTTCTAATGACTGGAGTTTATAGGCGTAACTTCTATATAATTCACACTTGTGTTCAGTGCACTGATGAGGAGAATTCATATCCTTTTTGTGAGGAAGTGATAAGACTGCTTCTGGAACAGCTCAAAAAACAGGCACGGAGGCAGGCATTGGGAGGAGAAACAAATCTCTCTAGTGCCACAGTTAGTGCTGGTTTCAAGTTGGATCTGAGTCATGCAGCTGTAGATGTTCTGCAGAGCAGGTTGAATGGGTCCTTGTTCTCAGGTGTAGAAGAGCTGACACAAACTCTAAAGTCTGCTCTGGGCTGCAGAAGTGCAGTGTGTGCTAAGAAAAGTGCCCGCCACTCCTCTGCCTTCACTTTCTTCTAAAAGATGCTCGTCTACATTTTTAGAAAAGTAAGATAAGCAATTCTGGCTGCAACCTACCCTATTCTCTTTGTCAAGAGCGCACTGATATAGATTCCTGTATGGTCTGAGTTTACAGACATAATTATACAATTTAGAGATAAGGCTGTGTGATCAGAATACAAATTAACGTGAAAATCAGCCAACACTTATTTACTCTCTCAACAAGTTTGCCTGATTTTTCTCCTGTTGTACTAGAATTGTGTCCTTTTGGCAACTTCCTTTAGTTTAAGAAAATGGTCTGTCTAGAATCAGCAGCATAATATTGTCACTTCCGGGTGAGATTGGAAAGGTGCTGGGAGGGACCCTGAAGTAATTTCAATCTAGAGACCACAGTGTCTGAAATTCTATCGGATTTATTCCTTTGGTGTAAACTCTCACTCTTTCTTTTTGAGTGCAAGGAAAGGCTGGCCAAGCTGTACACATCCTGCATCAAAGTCCAGAGTCCAGAGAACCAAGTGTTTTATCTCATGGAGTGGGCATTTCCCAAGTAGAGCCCAGTTGTTCTCCTTCCATACCTGCCTTTAATATCCCTCCTTCCATATCCCTCTCTTCCATATGTTGTGACACAATGTCTAAAGCATTTCCCCAAATGGAGAAATAAAAAATAAGAAAAAAAGAAAAAAGAAGAGACATGAGAAAGCTTGCTTCCTCTCTCTGCCCTCTGCCTTGTGAGGATATAAGAGAAGATGGCCATCTGCAAACCAGGAAGTGGGCCCTCACCAGACACGAGATCTGCTAGCATCTTGATCTTGGACTTCCCAGACTCCAGAACTGTGAGAAATAAATATTTGTTGTTTAAAAATAAAAATAAGGGGACTTCCCTGGAGGTCCAGTGGTTGGCACTCCGCGCTTCCAGTGCAGGTGGCGTGGGTTCGATCCCTGGTCGGGGAACTAGGATCCCACATGCTGCACGGGGCAGCAAAAAATAAAAAAAAATAAAAATAAATAAAAATAAGTAAAACAAAACTGAGATGCCAGAAATGGACTAACAGGGGAGGAAGTTTTGCTCCCTCCTCCCACGATTCCCAAATCCTGCTGACTCTTATAAGAGATGCTCAGAGAGCCTCAATATCTTGAATATCTGATAAGAGAGTTGTTCTGGAGTTGAAGGCAGTGGGGGTGGGGTGGACATTATCAGAGTCATGGTACTGTAACGCTATCTGTCTAGGTTATCCCTTAGTTGGTGTGACCTCAGTTTATTGGGAGACACTATATGGTGGCATTTAGAGCAGGACTTCAGTTAATATGTGGGTTGTTACACTAACTAAACTTGTGACCTTGAGTAAGTTGTATCACCCACCTTTCCTGGGTCTTGTAATTGGTAATATAATCCTCTTGGGCTAATGTCTTGGGTCAGCTCCCCATAAGATGAGAACTCATGTGCAAGTAATTTTCTAAGGACTTGTGCTCAGGAGAGGCTGGTGAGTGAGGAGAGCTGGTCGAAGGAAAGAAGCCAAACAAGTAGGGAGAAAGTTCATGTAAATTCCTAACATCAGCCTGGTCCCAAGGGAAGCTTTGGAGTATGAATTACACTCCACAGAGTTTGTGCCACCTCAAAGCAGATGAGCTGAGCTTTCATATTTCAAGACCAATCAGAAAGGCTTGCCTCTTCATCTATAAAATGAGAATCATATCTACATTACTGGGCTATTTGAATTCTACACTCTAAGTGGGTAAAACACTTGGCAAAGTGTCTGGTGCAAGGAAAGAACATGACCTGTGGTGAGTTGTTTATAATAATGATCGTCATCATTATTGAAGAAATTGAGCAAGCTGCTTACGAGTCACATAACCGGCCACAGGAGAGCCTTGAAAGAGGACATGTGCTTGATTCTTTCCCTTTAGGCTCCCTGAGGAGTCACAGAAACTCTAGGCTGTGTGTTGACACTCTGAGTTATTTGGTACCCAAGTGTCTTCTTCTGCGTGGTTCTAATTCTAAAACCAATTAGGATTAAAGTGAAGAGTAAAAATGAAAATGATTCTGTCATGTGTTTGTCAGAGTTGTTCTGAAAATCTGAATATAAAAGATCAGACAATTCAAAAGGTCTTCATCCATGTGGATGCATTCATATGGAAGCAAAGTTGAATTGGAAATATTTCACATTGACCAGTGTCGTATTTTTGTTTGAAAGTAGAGTTTTGTCATCTCCCATTAGGTCTCTAAAACACACCTAGTACGTGGTAAAATGGAAATATATAGTGTGAATGAACCATATTCTTTTTTGAAAATATTCAGCAATTTTCCATCTTTCTTCCTCCTCATTCTGTGCACTTTGCTTCTAATAAAGAGGCACTCCGTGGCTCTTATTGGAAGAATATTCTCAAGTTACTAAAGACATTTTGCCTGCACACCCAGAGCCAGGAGGGCTGGGAGTTTACATCTTCCAGGATGAACGTTAATAATGACTGTTTGGCACTGAACCATGAAATGTCAGTTGCCTTGTCCTGAGGTAGGGTGAACTGTAGAGCTCCCCTTGGGGTCAGGCGGAGCTGGGAATTTGCCTGAAATTTCTCCATCATCACTCAGCTACTTCCTGTCCCACGACTACCTTTCCTTACTCCTTCATCAGTCTTTTTTGGGAACAATTCCATAATAAATCACTTCTAAGTGAATCTTTGTCTAAGGGTTAACTTCTGGAGTCCTGACCTAAGAAGCCACTAGTACAAAAGGAGTTTCTTAACAATTGTAAGACCAAGGTAAGCTAGTAACACTGCATAATAAAAATTAACATTTTTTGCATGACTACAATTTATTAGGAAATATGTAAAACAATCTATAGGCTACAGTATCTATGGGCTAAATTTATAGATAAGGAACCCATACTAATAAAGGTTAAGTAAACTATTCATAGTCATGCAGCTAATTAGTGACTAACCACACTTTGATTCAAACTGTCTGATAAAAAAAAAAAAACCTAGATTCTTAAGCAGCCACCACCTTTGAACCCTTGAACTTGAAATTAAGAAAGTGTGAAAGGAGATCCTTTAATTCGTATTCCAAGAGGCATCCATTTCAACCTCTGGATTAAGAGTCCAAGGAAATTCTGTCTTTGTTTTCATATTTTCTCCTAGGTCAGCTTTGTGAATGTCTCTGGATATTTCATCGTATTCCATGGAGAAAAGTGTGGACTGACATTCCTCTTGCACTTTCATACTCTGTTGCTTAGATCTTCCTAGAGACCCTGTTGAGTCCCAATGCTAGCTGCCAGAGATTCTCCACCAAGGAGTGGGGTTTTAAATTATCAACGACAATAAAAGCTCATCCTCAAGAAATATAATATCCCTGAAACCTAACCTTCTTGAAGTTCAAAAGATAGTATCACTAAATTAAAAGGAAATCCTTGTATGTAGGATTGATCTTATTGGCCATAATGAGGACTAGAGTTTCCATATGCCTCTCAAGTGTGTTGTAATGAGGAAGGAAAGAAAGACAAACAAGAAAGTGCAGATGAGGCTAATTCCGTGAACTCAGTACCACAAACGTATTGAACGTCTTCTACATTTACTCACTTTGTTACACTAGGGCAGAACCCACCCCCCCACCCCCGTCTTCATTTTGAACTTCACCATAACTCCTACAACCACATTCAACACAGCACCAACACTTCATAATGATTCTAAGGATAATACTCCCTTGGTATTTCTCCCTCATTCATAAAACCTATGTGGAAACCACAGAGCTAATGGTCATAAAAAGGAGTGAACACAAATGTATCGTCAAAGAGAAAAGAGCCATGGACTTAGAACCTTTCATTGTTTCCTTGTTCTTTCCCTCCTGCCATGTATTAACTTAAAGAACGATAGATAGTAAATCATTGAGATGCTTACATTTTTGAGTGGATCCTCCCACATACTGAAGCACGTAAAAGATACCGTAAGTAGGTGCAGGAATCTTCTTTCCTACAAGAAGTCTACAGTCTAGGCGGGTGGTAAGACATTTAGATGGATGGATAAAGTGTGAAATAAGTAGATTCTATTTACGGTTCTATGGGTTTAGTGGACGAAGAAATCATTTAGAACCTGGCTGGTCAAGGCAAACACTGTGAAGGAGGACGATTCTGAACAATAGCTTGCTGTGGGCAGGCTGAGAAGACTAGAATAGGCATCCCATGCTCAGGGTTCATATAAGCAAAGGTATCACAGAAGGAAATTTATAGGACATTATCTGACTATCTGACGCACAGTGGGCCTATGTGCAGCAAAGAGTTTACAACAAAAATTTGAGATATTTTAACTAAGGCTACATAGCCTTTTAAATAGTTTTGAAATGCCAAAGTCTTCCCTTATTAAACAACAATTGGTTGTTGACTAAAAAATTATATTACTAGCCTATCTTTGAATAACAAACCACCATAAACTCAGTGACTTAAGACAACCACCATTTTATTTACTCATAATAAAGCAATTATGGACAAGCAATGTGGGTTGAGCTCAGCTGAGTGGTTTTTCAGTTGGTCTAGTCTGGGGTCAACTCAGATGGGGCTGGGTGGTTTTGATGGCCTTGAATATATGCTCCTATTTGGAGACAGCCTAAAAGCATGGATTCATTCGCATTGGGGGTATATGTTCTACCTACCTCACTCTGTCCATACCCTCAGACTCTTCCATCCCTTCTACTCTGCACTAGGTGGAATTTGGCTCATGGACTCTGCCCTTCCAGCAGTGTCTTGGTGAACACTGATAAATGATACCCAGAGAGATAAGAGTAATGGATCTGAAGCCAAAACATTTATCATTCTTTCATTATAGAGAAGAAATTCTAAGCGAGATTTCAAATTTGGAGATAAATCTTTGCTATTTAACCTACTTTAAAAAAAAGTCACCTAGTACCATGAATGTTCTAGAATAGTTAGATTGAGAACTGATCAGCCTGTCTTGTTCAGTGCCCTACAATCAGGCATGGAAGGAGTCCATGGTCTCAGGAGAACATAGCTGTGATGAGCCTGAACAGTAGTCGTGACATTCTTTACTCAGTGGGGTGAAAATAAATCTGTGTGCTCCTGGTAGATGTCTGCAGGCCCTGACATAGATATGAAAAGAACATCTTCCTCCCTTTCGGCTTAGACATGAGACATACAGCATACTAGCAACACCTTTTCCCCTTAACACCTACATAGGGATTTGTCAATACCTGAAGTATATTTTCAGTATTGAAAATCTAGCTTCTTAACCTCCTGATATTTGAGAAAAAATATCATTTGGTGGCCTGAAACAGAATGTAACTAAATGGTACCCAAATAGCTTCAAATTTTTCATCTCTTTTCTAAAAGAATCCAAGACAGCCTTTTTTACAAGGAGAATACTTTGTTGCAATGCTCTGTCTGCTTACAGCTGCTTTCCCAAAGGTGGGGAGGGTTCTCAAAGTACTTCAGAAGTGTTAATACATTTGTTCCTCAAATGCCCTTAATTAATGTATAAAGAGCAAGAATTTATTGCCATTAAATAAAAGAGCCATATTAGCATCTGTCCACATCCCCTTTGCTCCTAACCCTGTGGTGCACATTGACCTAAAACCTAAATGTCACCATTTGCATCTCTTTGCCTGAGGGCTTCTCTTGCCCCCCACATTTCTCTGCCCTGATGCACAGCAGGCTGAAAAGGACTATAGAATGAACATTCCTCAGGAGCAGCCATCAAGTAATGACTGACAAAAATTGAAAATCCGTAGACAGCGGCCTCCCCCTACAGCAACCCCTCTGCTCTGGTGGCATAATTCTGAGGCCTCTGTTTTACACCGGCTCCAGGGTCCCCCAACAGGAGTAAGCTCCAGTTACCCACAGTGACACTAAACTTGAGAATCTACCCTGAATCACCTACCTTGCTGCCCTGATGCTTCCTCCTAAATGAATCACTTGCTCTTGAATCTGCATCTCATATTCTGCTTCTGGGGGAAACAAATCTAATGCAAACACTGATGTATAGAGGTTGCCTTTAATTAAATGAGATCTAATCTTTAGGTTTGAGACCCAGAGCTCCTTCCATGAGAACATTCTCTTCTTTCTATATTTAGAATTGTGGGGTTTAAATTAGAAAAGTCCATAGAGAGTTTTATTCCAAACGCTTCATTCTACAGATGAGGAAACTGAGGGTCAGAGAGGTGGAGAACTTGCTTCTTAGGGGTAAAGCAAAGCATCTTAGGGGCTTCCCTGGTGGCACAGTAGTTGAGAATCTGCCTGCCAATGCAGGGGACACAGGTTCGAGCACTGGTCTGGGAAGATCCCACATGTCACAGAGCGACTAGGCCCGTGAGCCACAATTGCTGAGCCTGCGCGACTTGAGCCTGTGCTCCGCAACAAGAGAGGCCATGATAGTGAGAGGCCTGCGCACCACGATGAAGAGTGGCCCCCACTTGCCGCAACTAGAGAAAGCCCTCGCACAGAAACGAAGACCCAACACAACCATAAATAAATAAATAAATACAATTAAAAAAAAAAAAAGCAAAGCATCTTTTTGTTCCCAGAACAGCACTGTCCACAATAAGCCACACCATATCGATTGTTTTGAGAGCATCTTTATGTCTTTCCTTATTGAATATGATGCAATGAAAATAGCATACTTCAATGAGGGAGAGAGACAAACTTGCAGATAACAAGCAAAACAGGCTAGGAGAAGAGAGAGGGAAAGAATAGAGGAAGAAAGAAACAGGTTAGCATAGCAGTGAAACGTTATGTGTGCAGTGGTTCTCAATTTTGGACGTATTGGAATCACTTGGGGAGATATTAAAACTACTGAAGCCTGGCTCCATTCCCTAGGCATCCTGATCTAATTGACTTGCTGCATAGCCTTGGTATTGGGACTTTAAAAAACCCTTCAGTTGACTCTAATGTGTGGCCAAGATTGAGAACCACTGGTTTGGTGTATCCAACTGTGCAGTTCTTCCATGATTAGAAGATAAGAAATCATATTGCTTCAAGAAGGGCCTCTCAGAAGTCAGAAGAGGCTCCAAGTTTATTTAAAAATGAAGAAATATCAGAAGTTGTTAAAAAAAAGGTATATTTTTAGAGGTTTACATTTAATCATTTAACATTTAAGAGCACTGTGTGATATAAGTACACATTCAATCATGGTGCTTGTTGTACGTCAAACAACAGCCCCCAAGAGGTCTTAATCCCCAGAACCTGTGAATATGATACCTTACTGATAAGAGGGACTTTTCAGATATGATTAAGCTAAGGATCCAGAAATGTAGAGTTTCCTGGATGTGCTGGGTGGACCCAATGTGATCACAAGGGTCCTTATAAAAGAGAGGCAAGAGGGTCAGAGTCAGAGAAGAAGGGAGGCTAGCAGAGGCTGAGTGACGTCGTTGCTGGAAGGGGTCCACACACCAGTGCAGGTGGCCTCTAGACATTAGAAAAGACAAGAGATGGATTCTCCCTTAGAGCTTCTAGAAGGGATGCACCCTACCAACCCCTTGATTTTAGCCCCCAAGACCCATTTTCAGACTTCTGATCTCCAGAACTGTAAGCTCATAAATTTGTGTTTTCTTAAGCCACTAAGTCTATAGTAAATTGTTACAGTGGCAGTAGGAAACTAATATAGGGCTAGTAGTGTGGTCTATTCATGAGATACAACTTTAAAGTTGTTTGATAGATATTTCCTTTCACTCCTGCACCCACTCCTCTCCTGATGGATAATGTAACCTGAAGATACTGAAAGCCTGGAATTAAAACCCTTTGTGACTGTGCAGCCCAGGCCAAATGACCCCCTGGCTCCTGGTGATAAGCTCTGACTCCAAGAATACATGACAATGTTACAGTAGGTATGAAATAGGATAATGCCGACATCTGCCTAAATGCAATGCCCAAAACAGAGAATCAGAGATTCTAAATAATCATGTATTCACTTATTTATCTATTCTTCTATTCATCCATTTATTTATCCATTCAACCAACACCTTTTGGCTACTGCTATTGTGTTAGGCAGGGGGTATGATATAGTACAGTTAGCATTGCCAGATAAATACAGTACGCCCAGCTAAACTTGAGTTTCAGACAAACAACAAATGATTTTTTTAGTATAAGTGTGTCCAAAATACTGCATCAACTTAATATTGTAATATTGTTTGGTGTTATTTGAAATTCAAGTTTAACTGGGCACCCGATATATATTTTTTGCTAAATCTAGCAACTCAAAACATAGTGGTTTTCTGCCAGAGTTCCAGGACACACTACTGTTATTGGTAATTGGTTGCTATACTTTGCTGAATATCTATGTTTATAAAAATTAAACCTGGTTCTCTCTCACAGAATTTATTCTGATATGTAATCTGGTGCCAGAGAAAGAAGAGTGGGCTTTTGGTCAGACTGAAAAGAAAAAGGTTATGCCCACAATACTTGGGCACTCCTCAGGGGATGGCAGATGCCATGCTTTATTGAAAGGTAGGAAAAAAGGGAGTGTATGGTTGGTCTTGTGTGTATTTCAGAGGCTATGGACCATCTTTGAAATTTGGCCCTGATATTCACCAGCTGTGTGACTTCAGAGAAGTCACATAATGTCTAAACTTCTGGGGTTTTTTCCTAAAAAAATTGGAACATTAGCCAATTTACAGGTCATTCAGTTAATCAACTGGTGTTTATTGCATACCTGCTAAGTGTCAGGCATCATTTCAGCTACTAGAGATACTAGGTTGAACGAGGCAGACAAAGCCCTTATTCTCAGAGAGCCTATGTTTCTTTGGTTATTGTGGTAATTAGAGAAACTGTCACAGTAGGTGTTCAATAAATATTATGGAATGACTGCTTTGAGTACTGATGACTTAAGACTCTACCTTCAAGAGGCTTACCCTCAAGTGAGCAGGTTAGTACTGCCTGCATTGTTCTATCATAGGCCTAGGACATTCTGTTCAGGGAAAAACTAGTTTAATCTTGAGTAACATAGGATATAATTTTCCTCTGGGCCTAGGAGGAGCTAGCAAAGGAGAGAGGTGGCCTTGTTAGGTTCTGTACTTCCTCACTGAGGCAAGTTTCCATGAAGCAGTTCATGGGGAGAAGTGCAATGGATTCTGTGATGTGTTTGCCTGTAAGTCAGAAGGTCCCTGATGGGACGTTATGTCTTTTGCAGCTTTGGTAAGCCATATGGAGATGACTGTTAGTTCTGACAGGCAGGAGTCCCAGACATAAGTGTTTACTTTCACAGTTCCACTTGTTCAAGTAAAATTTATTAAAGTAGTTTCCACGCATGATGGAGGTAAACTTCAGTTTTCACAGCTGACTGCAGTTCACATTGTTCATGTGCAAAAATCTGGCAGTAGCCGTGTACTCTGAGATTATAGAGGAAAGAAATGTCTGATGGAATCCATAATATTCTCCTCATGTCGTGACGTGTTATAACTTCTTTAATCTGTGTGCATGCCTAGGAAAGTATATGTAAGAAAGATATTTATCCACAGAATAAATAAAAAAGCATCTGTTTATTCAACAACTACCCACTAGATGTCCTTTATTAAACACAGTGCTGTGCGCTAGGGAGAAAGAGAAAAAAAGTCATGTAAGGGCTTCCCTAGTGGCGCAGTGGTTGAAAGTCTGCCTGCCAATGCAGGGGACACGGGTTTGAGCCTTGGTCTGGGAAGATCCCACATGCCGCGGAGCAACTGGGCCCGTGAGCCACAATTACTGAGCCTGCGCGTCTGGAGCCTGTGCTCCGCAACAAGAGAGGCCGCAATAGTGAGAGGCCCGCGCACCGCGATGAAGAGTGGCCCCCGCTTGCCACAACTAGAGAAAGCCCTCGCACAGAAACGAAGACCCAACACAGCCATAAATAAATAAATAAATAAATAAATAAATAAATAAAAATAAAATTTAAAAAAAAAGGACTAGCCATTTAAAAAGTCGTATAAGACCTTGCTACTTAAAGTGTGATGGATCCATGAACAATTATCATCATCATCTTCTAAAAGTTCTTCAGAAAGTCAGAATCTCATGCTCCACCCCAGACCTACTGAATCAGAATCTACATTTTAACAAGGTCCGCAGGTATTGATAGTTTGAGAAACCCTGATATATGATACAGTCATGATTACCTGGATCACCCTATGGAGAGAGAATTTATACACAAGTTATTAAATAACAAGGAGAATAACAGTATGATTTTTCTCAAAGTAAAGTCTAAACTTCTGCAGTGTTGTTCTTCCCTTTCTTTTCTCTGTGATTTGAAACTTTTCTGACCACAAGCAACAGTGCTGAACTAATTGAAAACCACATTATTGATGTTTGTATTATTTATTTCCTGGGTTTCATTTCTTCCTCATGAATTCTTAGCTCTGGGCATGCAAATTCTCTATTTACCCTCTTTTTGAATAATGCAACTTCACTAATATGGAGATGCTTTTTGCCCTCAGCTTCAAATATTTCTGCCAATGGATGGTATCAGATTAACACAACAGCGGGTAAAAAAATGACCCCAACATTGATTATATCAGGCTTTACAATATTTTTTATATTTGTGGAAAGCTTGGTATGTCTGCTTTTCTGTGAACTCACATTGTTTTTTTTTAATTGAAATGTGATTCACGTACAAAAAATGATAACCCTTTTAAAGTATACAATTCAATAGGACTTCTCTGGTGGTTCAGTGGTTAAGACTCCACGCTTGCACTGCAGGGGGCACAGGTTCGATCCCTGGTATGGGAACTAAGGTCCCACATGCCACGTGGCGTGGCCAAAAAAAAAAAAAGTATACAACTCAATGCTTTTGAGTATATTCACAAGACTGTGCCATCATCACCTCGTTTTCAGAACATTTTCATCTCCCCTCCAAAGAAATCACATACCCATTAACAGTCACTCTCCTCTCAGCAGCTCCTGGTCACTGTTAATTTACTTTCTGTCTCTACAGATTTCCCTATTCTGGACATTCATATAAATGGAATCATGCAATATGTGGCCTTTCGTATCTGGTTTCTTTCACTTACCATGTTTTCAAAGTGCATCCATGTTGTAGCATGTGTCAGTTCTTCCTTTTTATAGCTGAATAGTACTCCATGGTATAGATACACCACATTTGTTTATCCATTAATCAGTCGCTGGACATTTAGGTTGCTTCTGCTTTTTTTTTTTTTTTTTTTTTAATTATTTATTTATTTATTTATTTATGGCTTTGTTGGGTCTTCGTTTCTGTGCGAGGGCTTTCTGTAGTTGCGGCAAGTGGGGGCCACTCTTCATCGCGGTGCGCGGGCCTCTTGCTATCGCGGCCTCTCTTGTTGCGGAGCACAGGCTCCAGACGCGCAGGCTCAGTAGTTGTGGCTCACGGGGCCTAGTTGCTCCACGGCATGTGGGAATCTTCCCAGACCAGGGCTCGAACCCGTGTCCTCTGCATTGGCAGGCAGATTCTCAACCACTGCGCCACCAGGGAAGCCCTGCTTCTGCTTTTTGACTATTGGTAAAGCTGCTATGAACATTCTTTTACAAGTGTTTGTGTTAACAGACGTTATCAAAGCTCTTCTGCATATACCTTGAAATGGAATTGTTGGGCCATATGGCATCTCTATGTTCAGCATTTTGAGGAACTGCAAAACTGTTTTCCATAGTAGCTACACCATTTTAGATTCCCAGCAGCAATGTGTAATGGTTCTGATTTCTCCATATCCTTGCCAACACTTGTTTTTGTCTGTGTTTTTTATTATAGACATGTTATTTGGTATGAAGTGGTATTTCATTGTAATTTTTATTTGTATTTCCCTAATAACTAATGATGTTGAAAATACTCTCATGTGCTTATTGTCCATTTTCATATTTTCTTTGGAGAAATGTCTTTTCAAATCTTTTGTCCATATTGGCCTTTGTGCTGTTGTGTTGCAAGTGTTCTTTATATATTCTGGATACTAGAACTTTAAGAGGTAAATTATTTGCCAGTATTTCCTCCCATTCTGTGGAATATCTTTTCACTTTATTGATAATGTCCTGTGCAGCACAGTTTTTTTTTGTTGTTGTTGTTTGTTTCTTTGCTTGTTTGTTTGTTTTTTAAATAAATTTACTTATTTACTCATTTATTTAATTTTTGGCTGCTTTGGGTCTTCGCTGCTGCATGCGGGTTTTCTCTAGTTGCTGAGAGTGGGGGCTACTCTTTGTTGCAGTGCACGGGCTTCTTACTGCAGTGGCTTCTCTTGTTGCAGATCATGGGCTCTAGGCGTGTGGGCTTCAGTAGTTGTGGTTCGCAGGCTCTAGAGTGCAGGCTCAATAGTTGTGGCACACGGGCTTAGTTGCTCTGCGGCATGTGGGATCTTCCTGGACCAGGGCTCGAACCCATGTCCCCTGCATTGGCAGGCAGATTCTTAACCACTGCACCACTAGGGAAGCCCCCTGTTTGATTGTTTTAATGAAGTCTAATTTATCTATCTTCTTTGGTTGCTTGTGTTTTAAGTATCATATCTAAGAAACTATTGGCTAATCCAAGGTCATGAAGATTTACACTTCTATTTTTATAAAAGTTTTGAAGTTTTAGTTTTAACATTAAGATCTTTGATCCAGTTTGAGTTAAATTTTGTATATGGTGTGAGGTAGGGGTCCAATTTTATGTTTTTCAATGCTGATATTCAGTCATGCCTATTCATATATAGTTTTTTTTCCTTGTATTAATAATATCTTTCTCAATTCTGGGAAGTGTATCTTCCTCTTCTATATTTTGCAAAAGTTTGTAAAGTCTTTTGCTAATTTTTCTTTAAACATTTGATAGATTCACCAGTGAAGTCATCTGATCCTGCATTTTTCTTTGTGAGAAGTCTTTGATTACTAACTAAGTCTCTACTTGTCATAGGTCTATTCAGATTTTGTATTTCTTTTTGTGTCAATTTCCTAGTTTATATCTTTCTAAAAAGTTGTCTATTTCCTCTAGGTTATCTAATTTATTGGCATACAATTTTCATAGTGTTCCCTTATAATCCTTTTTATTTTTGTAAGGTCAGTAATAATGTCATCTCTTTCAATCATGATTTTAGTAATGTGAGTCTTCTTTTTCTCTTGGCCAGTCTATCTCAAGGTATGCCAATTTTATTGATCTTTTCAAAGAACCAAGATTTGGTTTCTCTGATTTTTCTCTACTGTTCTCTATTTCTATAATGTCCTCTCTAATGTTTACTAGTTCCTTCCTTCTGCATGCTTCGGATTTTGTTTGCTCTTTATTTCCTAGTTTCCTAAGGTTGAAGATTAAGTTGATTTGAGATTTTTGTTCTTTTTTAATGAGGATGTTATAGATATAAATTTCTTTTATATTGAAATATAAATTATAAATATATAATATAAATATAACTTATAAATTTTAGTGAAATTTGTTTCCATTTTATCCCAAAAGTTACAGTATTTCATGTTTTTGTTCTCACTCATTTCAAATTATTTCCCCATTGTTTTTGTCCATTGGTATTTAGGAGTGTGTTCTTTAATTTACGCATACGTGAATTTTCCAAATTTCCTTTTTTTATTGATTTCTAATTTTATTCCATTGTAGTCAGAGAACATATGCTATGTAATTTATCTTTTTACACATATTGAGACTTGTTCTATGGCCTAACGCATATATATCCTCAAGGATGTGGTATGTGTACTTGATAGAAAGTGTATTCTGCTTTTGGGTGAAGTGTTCCACAGATACATGTTAGGTCTAGTTGGTTTATAATGTTGTTCAAGTCTACTGTTTTTCTGCTGATCTTCTGTTTACTTGTTTTATTCATTATTGAAAGTGGAGTATTGACGTCTCCAACAATTATTGTTGAATAGTCTACTCCCTTCAATTCTATCAGTTTTTGCTTCACATATTTTGGGGCTCTGTTTTTAGATGTATATATATGTTTATAATTTTTAGATCTTCTTCATATATTGATGTTTTATCATTATAAAATGTCCTTATTTGTCTCTAGTAAAAGTTTTTGTTTTAAAGTCTATTTTGTCCAATATTAGTAAAGTCAATCCTGGTATCTTTTGGTTACACTTTGCATCATATATCTTTTATGTTCTTTTATTTCTAATCTATTTGTGCCCTTGAATATAAAGTATATCTCTTTTAGACAGCATATAGTTAGATTATGTTTTTGTTTCAATTCATCGTACCTTTTAATTTGAGTATTTATCCATTTTCATTTATTGTAATTACTCACAGAGTTAGGCTTACATTTGTCACGTTTTGTTATTTGTTTTCTATGTGTCAAATATCTTTTTGTTTCTCTATTCACTCATTATGCTTCTTTTGTGTTAAATAAATATTTTTCTAGTGTTCCATTTTAACTCCATCTTCCTTTCTTTCATTATATTTTTGGGGTTATTTTCATGATGATTGCCCTGGGTATTATGGTTAACATCTGAATTTGTAACAATCTAGTTGCCTTAACACAAGCTTAGTTTCAATAGTATACTGAAACTTTGCTCCTGTATTGCTTGATTCGCTATATGATCCTTTGTGTCTTTACTGTCATATAAATTACATCTTTACACATCATGTGGCCATCAACACAGATTTATAGTTGTTGATTTATGCAGATTATTCTTTAAATCAGATAGGAGAAAAAAACAATTACAAACAAAAATACATTTATAATGGCATATATTTACTTATATAGTTAACTTTACTGGTAGTCTTTATTTATCATGTGGATTTGATTTACTGTTTGGTGTTTAATTCAGCCTGAAAGACTTTCTCTAGTATCTCTGTAGGGCAGGTCTGCTAAGGATAAATTCTGTTTTTATTTATCTGGTAATGTCTTCATTTTGCCTTCATTTTTAAAGAATAGTTACACTAGGTACAGAATTCTTGACTGAATTGGTTGAAAAAAAGTCTTTCAGCACTTTAAATATATCATCCCACTGCCTTCTGGCCTGCATGGTTTCTGCTGAAAAATCAACTGTTAATCTTATTGATGATCCCTTGTATGCAATGAATTTCTTTTCTTTTGGTGCTTTAAAGGTCTTTGTTTTTCAATAGTTTGATTATAGTGTATCTAGGTGTGAATATCTCTGAGTTTACTTGAAGTTTGGTAAAATTCTTGTATGTTCAGATTAGTATTTTTAATCAAATTTGGGAAATTTGAGGCCATTATATATTTAATAGTTTTACCCCTTTTCTCTCTCTTCTCCTTCTGGGACTCCTACTATGAGTATATTGATATGCCTCTGAGTTTCTTTCATTTTTCTTCATTTTTTTTCTTTCTGTTCCTCAGAATGGATAACCTCAATTAATCTATGTTCAATTGTGCTGATTCTTTCTTCTGCCTTGTCAAGTCTGCTATTGTGTTCCTCCAATAAATTTTAATTCCATTTATTGTACTTTTCAATGCTAGAATTTTTATTTGGTCCTTTTAGACATTTTTCTGTCTTTTTATTGATATTCTCTACTTAGGAGACATCATTCTTATATACTCCAATAGACCGTATGTTCTTTAAGCATAATTAAAATAGCTGTTTTAAAATCTTTGTCTAGTAAGTTCAATGAAATTCCTCAGGGATGACATCTACTGACTGCTCTTTTATCTGTGTATGTGCCATACTTCTTTTTTGCATGCCTCACAATTTTTAGTGGAAATTTGAACATTTAAAATAATGTGGCAGGACTTCCCTGGTGGCTCAGTGGTTAAGAATCCACCTGCCAATGCAGGGGACATGGGTTCGAGCCCTGCTCTGGGAAGATCCCACATGCTGCGGAGCAACTAAGCCCATGCGCCACAACTACTGAGCCTGTACTCTGAAGCCTGCGAGCCACAACTACTGAGCCTATATACCACAACTGCTGAAGTCCACACACCTAGAGTCTGTGCTCCACAACAAGAGAAGCCACCGCAATGAGAAGCCCGCACACTGCAACAAAGAGAAGCCCGCACACTGCAACGAAGAGTAGCCCCCACTTGCTGCAACCAGAGAAAACGCATGAAGCAGTGAAGACCCAATGCAGCCAAATTAATTAATTAATTTTTAAAAATGTAAATAAAATAAAATAATGTGGAAACTCTGGAAATTAGGCTCTCCTCCCTTCCTATACTTTGCTGTTGTTACTGTTTTTTGGTTTATGTTTGTTTGTTTGTTTTTGTGGTTGCAGTGGTCGTGGTGGTGGCTGGTTTGTTTAATGGCTTTTATGAATTAATTCTGCAAAGTCTCTATCTTTTTGCCCATTGTGGCCACTGAAGTCTCTGCATAGTTCACACCATGGTTAGCTAATGATTGGACGGAGATTTCTGTAAATGTCTACAACCAGCAAGTCTCCCAATCTTTGTTAAAGAGCTCTGTGTGTACATCAGGAACACTTTCAGTACTCAACAAGTATTTGACAATTCTGCCTTACCCTTTACTGCCTGCTCGCAAAAAGCCTAAAGGTCAGCCACAGGTGAGGTCTTTCCCGAGCATACACACTGCTATGCATGCACATCACCTTTTAGATCCTTGTAAGTATTCAAGCTTTTCAAAACCTGTGTGGACATCTCATTTCCCAACTTTTCCTTTTAAGCATTTTGGTTAGCCTCTTGTTTTCTCCAACTGTCATCTACTACTTCAGACAGCCGCAAAAGTAGGCAGTCACTTCTAATTTTTTTTTAACATCTTTATTGGAGTATAATTGCTTTACAATGGTGTGTTAGACAAACACCCCAGGTTAAAGGTTAGGTGAGGTTCAAGTCAAGGCAAACAAAGACAAACTTGCAAGTGGGGTCTTCCAGAAAACCACTAGACAGGTAAAATAATGACAATCTATGGGAATGAGGTTTGAAGGACCTTCAACCCCGTTCCTCTTCTAGTGGCTGTTGGACTGCTATATTTAATCATGAGAGTGGACTCTAGGTTTCCATGGCTACCAAAGAGCTGAAGGGTGGGGTGATGGGAATGGAACAAGTTAAAATGCACTAAGAATAGAGCTCATTGTTTTTACTGACATTCACCCATTGTGATTGAGTAAATACTTCCCAAATGATGGCAAGTCTTTGGTTAATTTCCAGAAGTATGAAAATATTTATTCTGTATTTTTTGCCAATTTTCTTGTAGATTTTATAAGAAAGAGAATTTTCAAAGGTCCTAGACCCTTACTCTGTCATTTTTGCTGACATCCACTGCATTAATTATTTTAAAGTAAAGATATAAAAGATATAAAATATTGACCTGAGTGGAAATTAGTAAATTCATCTTGTTTTATTATTCATCACTCCCCTGTGAGGAAACAATATGTTATGTGTGTGATACTCTAGCTTTATAAACACTATGCATATTCATTTTACTGAGGATATTGTAAAGGTATTAAAATGGTCTATATTACCTTAAACACAAATAAATAGCAGGATATTTTTTGAAGATGCATATTTCTCAGGATAGTAGCTAGACCTTGAAGACATAGACTACCTTTCTAGGAGAAATAAGTTACTTCAAGGCTGGACTTAGAATTCAAGAAGTAGTAAAAGAATCCTTGATTTAGGTGTTTTGTGCTCAAGACAGGGCCTCAAACTTGAAGCATTGCAGGAGCCAAGGGTAGAACTGTGGAGTGCTAACCCAAAGAGGAAGCAAGCTAGGGTGCAATCAGTCCTTTTTTGTTATAAACCAGACTTCTTATGATCCCGGTATTGACTGTGTTTATTTTATTTCTGTTACCATTATGGTGATATGCCTTTCTGAAAGCTACATAAGGATATGTATTCAGGAGAAATCTAGCCTTAGCCTGTTCTTATCTAGAAAATTAATTGATCAAAAGTCAACATTTATCCTCTTTCAGATCATGTCCAACATCATTGTATGTCCTTAGAGCTTATCATCAGGGGCCAGGAGGACAATTTGGCTTAGGCTACATAGTCATGAAGGATCTCAATGTTAGATTTTCAATCTTACCTTTAGATTATATCATCTGTATGGTTACAGAGGAGTGAAAAGCACTATAGCACTGAAAGAAAATATAAGACCTTGCTTCTCACTACTTAAAGTGCAGTCTGTGGACAATTCATATTACCATCTTATGAGAGATGTTCATATATGGAAAATCTAAGGTATCACCCTAGACCTACTGAACCAAAATATACATTTAAACAAGAGCTCCCGGTGTTTCATGTGCACACTAAAGTTTGAGAAGCACTGCCATAGATAATCTAGGCATGGATTGTTGAAATTTGATTGTACACACTCCATTAAACAAAGGCTTGGGGAACTTAAAAGGTTGTTTTTTGGTTTTTCTAGATATTCTGCTGCTTCAGTTGCAAAAGCAACAGGGCAGCTAAAATATTCTAACCTCAAAGTGGCCTCTTATAAATTATTAGCTGAACTATATTAAATATCATTCTATATAATGTCACAGTAAAGTTTTTATGGCAAGAAACAGAAAAGTCAACCTTATTTTCCCAAGAAAGTTGATTTATGCTTCCTAGAGAAATTCCACAGTGATGCCATTCCATGTACTAAACAGAGTCCTCACCCTCTTTGGCTGCTTCTTGAAAGAGATGCCAGATGCCATTCTTAGACTTTAAATAGGGAGAGGGGAAAATGAAAATAATGGCTTCAGGTGCAGATGTTACCTTGTTTCATAAATAAAATTTCTAAAATTTATTAAATATATGAATTGTCACATTATATGAGAAATGCAGTAATAAGCTGTCCAGGGTTCTTGGGAGAAAAAGCCCTGGAAAGTAAGAAAGATCAGTGGAAATCAAGAGTTGCCTTAAATTCAGTTCTCTAAAAGTAGAGCATGAAATAGGGATTCAGATGCCTGTGTTGTACTGAGGGAGGGCTCTCAGGTAGAGGGGTGTAAGGGAAGCAGGATGTGGCAGGGAAAGCAGACGAGCTCATGACATATCTAGCTTCACCCTGATCCCCAAGTAACTCTGGGGTATGAATTTCACCACAGAGCCCACTTTGAGGCAAGAGGACTAACCCGTGGTGGCCCCGTGTCAGTCAGTCATTAACCGCTTCTGGAGGGTAGACGTGACCTCCTGGGTGAGGCAGCTCCCTTTGGCCAAGGGCAATTCTCCAGGAAGCAGTCCCTGTGACAGCCAACAGAACAGGTGGAGGAGGAGTGCTCATCTGGGAAAGGAGATCTGGGCAGGGCCTCAACAACAGGGCTGCAACAGATTCAGGAGGGCAGGATTCTAGTTCATGCTCTCCCAATACGGCATTCCACAAGCTTTCCCTTCTCTAGGACTCCATTCCTTTTTGTCTAAATGTAAGGAGACTGGACTTGAGAATGTCTACAACCTTACACTCCAGACACTGCTCTGACAAAACCCCAACCCTCGTCTGATGGAACTAGTCCCTGGTGAATTTCCCACCTCCTCAAAAATGTTACTCATCCAACATGTTCCTCCAGAAAGGTCCAGGAATGCTTTGGTCCTGCCTTAAACCAGCAATGGCAAAGTCGTTCCTCACATTAAAGGTAATTTGCCCGTTTGCAAGGTCCATAAAGCGATCCCATTCTTTTTTATTTGTTTCAAGTTAGCCACCTTGTATCTCTGTTAAATAAAACTCTAGTGGAAATTCTTCACCTCATCAATTTTCATGACTCACAGCCAATTCAGACACACCTTCCCTTGGTGCAGAAAGCTCTTCTACCGTGTGTCTTGGTTTTCAATCTACATGAACAACTATCTTTAAATGAATTTATACAAAATGTATTATTTCCCACTGTATAATATTTATAAAGAAAAAAAATCATACTTGTGAGAAAATGTGCTGATGGATAACAGAACAGACTATGCGTATGGAAAGCCTTTCCATTCAGAATACAGAACCACCACAATGCCAGGGAGACAGGGGCTTCCAGAAACCTTAGCCATAGAATCTAGGAATAAATAAAATACCATCCCAAATCTATAAAATGACAATAAATGTTAGTGCTTATAAGTATTCCCAGATCTACATGGTCAATAGCAGAATCTAAACATGCCAGGCGATCAACCTCCCAACTTAGACAGAGATCTGAGCTGTGCTTCTCTGAATAAATCCATCTGAGAGAATCAATAGCATATGTTACCCTTGAGTTTGGAGTAAGTTGGCAAATGCAAGTTCAATCAAAGGCAATAATGTAACAAGTGTTCCACGTGTAATAATAATAAACTTCAACAGCCACATTAATAGGACAGGCAAGACCCAAAACCTAGGTGGCAATTAAAGCTGCTCTTTTAAATGGGAAAACTCAAGCTGTGTAGAAAAGAGGCACGTAATTGGTCACACATGCTAGAAAGGTCTAGATTCCCAAGGACAAGGGGCATTTTTTAATTCCACTAAAATAAATAAATAAATAAATAAATAAGCATTCATGGCTAATGTTGCAGCACTAAATTGCACTCAGTGAAAATTTTCATTTGGCTGCTATTTTTGATAAACTATTTCTCAATGTTCAGTGAGAGCTGGACTCCAGAGGGATCAGATCATAAATGTCATGTGTTTATAAGAATTTGAAGGAAAAAAACAGTATATCTGTCAGCCTTAAGACATGCAGTAATGATGCCTCAAATTTTATTCATATAACAACTTTGGAAACATTTTAGTTTTGCTCTTTTGGATTTGAAAACATAGCTGCAAAAACAAAACAAAACAAAACAAAGGCAAGTGTTCACTTTACATATATGCATTCTCTAGCCAGACACATTATTCAAAATCTGAAGTTTCATTAAAAAGATGGACTTGGGGACTTCCCTCGTGGTGCAGTGGTTAAGAATCCGCCTGCCAATGCAAGGGACCCAGGTCCGAGCCCTGCTCCGGGAAGATCCCACATGCCACGGAGCAACTAAGCCCATGCGCCACAACTACTGAGGCTGCTCTCTACAGCCCGTGACCCACAACTACTGAAGCCCACGTGCCTAGAGCCCGTGCTCCGCAACAAGAGAAGCCACCGCAGTGAGAAGCCCCACGCACCGCAAGGAAGAGTAGCCCCCGCTAGCCGCAACTAGAGAAAGCCCGCACGCAGCAAAGAAGACCCAACACAGCCAAAAATTAATTAATTAATTAAAATAAATAAAATAAAAGATGGACTTGGAAGGGACTTTAAAAGCCATTTAGTCCAACTTCCTATCCATGCAAGAATTCCAAACAGGTACTCATTCTTGGCTTGGATACTTGTGGGGGAAAGGATAGATGGGTCATTTGTCAAAAATCTCACTCTCCTACAGGCCAGGATTGTATTTCCTCCTTTCTTCCTCCTTCCATCCCTCCCTCCCTTCTAAGCCCTCTTCTCTTTCCTCTTGCTCTTCCTCCTTCTTTCTTTCCTTTTCACCTTCCTTCACCATCTTCCTTTCTTCCCTTCCTTCTTTCTCTCTTTCTTTCCATCATCACTCTCTATAATTTCTTCCCTCTTTCTATCCCTATCTTCCTTTCTTCCTTTTAGGGACTTCCCTGGCGGTCCAGCGGTTAAGACTTCACCTTCCAGTGCAGTGGGTGCAGGTTCTATCCCTGATCGGGGAGCTAAAATCCCACATGCCTGGTGGCCAAAAACCAAAAAACATAAAACAGAAGCAATACTGTAGCAAATTCAATAGAGACTTAAAAAAAAAAAAAAAAAAGGTCTACATTCCAAAAAAAAAATTTTCGTTAATAAAAAGTTTAACTGATTAATGTGCTAAAACTCCATTCCCTCCAAATTTCCCATTCATGTGCAGTTCTCAGCTTCAGGGCCCATCAGGATGAGTCTCTTTGGTTTGTGGGATACTTTTCTCCCAAATTCAACCAAAGCCTCCACACCTCTTTTTTCCCAACTTCCAAATCTCTCCCCAAACTCACACACATGGTTTGCAGAACTGGAAATCAGGACTGCAAATTAGGGAAGGAGCATTGTTTTGAATGCTTCTACAGTAGCTACATTTTTATGACTTTGTTACTTTATCTTAGGGATGGAAGAGGAGCTGGCCAGTAATAACACAGTAGACCAATCTACTGCATGTTTATCATCTGCCAGATAACTTACAAGTACTTACAGAAACTATCTCACTGAATTCTCAGTACCTGAAAGAAAGCTACTTTTAGCCTTTTTTGCGCTGAGAGTTTAAGAAACATGCCCAGGGTCAGCCAGCTCAGAAAGGACACTGTCGGGTGTTAAGCCTTTATTAAGTGCTCTCATCCACTACCCAGGCCTGCCTTTACATGTCTGCAGTGTTTAATTTCCAAAAAGGCACTGTACCTAACTTTTCATTCCAGCCAGTTTCATAGTTAGAGTTCCCAGGAGCCCCAGAAGCTTCACTCGCATTTCTGAGCTCTCCCCCCCAGCAGGAAAGGTACGCAGCAACCATAAAACCTGCTGGGTTATCTCCAGCCTGCTGTCATGTGATGTCTGCACCCATCCTTTCAGACCTGTGTGTGTTCAGCCTGCCTCATCACAGTACCTGGAGATCACCTCCTGTCCCAGCCTTGACCTCTCACTCCACACTTTGCCTCAGGCCAAAAAACATGCTGACCTCTGTTTGAAGTTCTGCTGTGGGAGCCTTTTCACCTTCATCAGATTATGAGAGCTTCAAGGGCTGAGTCCAGGCCTTACATAGTGTTTTGCAAACAACAGGCCCTCAACTCAGGTATTTTTTTTTTAATATATATAATGGAGTATAATTGATTTACAATGTTGTGTTAGTTTCAGGTATACAGCAAAGTGATTCAGTTATAGATATACATGTCTCTATTCTTTTTAGGATTCAACTCGTGTATTTTGGAAACGTTGATCAACACATCTTCCTAGCATCTCCACTGAAGGCTCAAGATGCCTTCCCTCCCCTGACCTTCACTCACAGCTCTGATTTCTTGAAAGAGCATGAGACTATCTCAATTCCCAAATTCCTTTTTAAGCTTGCCCCTTCTGCTTTATAGTGTCACCCAAACTTTGAGTTTCTCCCAGTAGCCTGCCCGAAGAGGGAATTTAGTAAGCAGTCAACAGTGTATTTTGTGCTAAAACTCTTGTTCACAAGCAACCAAAAAAGAAAAAGGATACTACAGTCCCCTGAGAATCTCAGCTTCCAAAGGAAATGTTAGAAGGAGATTTCCTTTGCCGGAGGCCCTCAAGAGGAGCCTGGGCTTCCCACGGCCCGTGTAACCGTGAGCAGGAGGCCCCCAAAGCATTGAGGCATAATGTAGCCTCTGAATAAAACATTAATTCCGATGTAAAAGGCTGCGTGGGGACCATGATTACTAGTTAGTGGGGCCACTCCGTCTCCCCATGCCACTCTGACCTGCTCTGGGAAGCTTTATAACGTGCTGTCAGGGGGTCTTTCCAGAGATGGAGGGATGCAGATGAAACCAAGGAGGAGGCTGCACAGACCCAGAAGAAGATGCCGAAGTTCTGCTCTCAGGTCTGACGTTCCCATTTTCATCGGCTGATTTTCCATTCCCGTTCATCAGACCATCTCATGGAGGCTTTCTCCTCTTGGGTTCTGCGTGGCATCATCTGCACGTTACAAACATGCATCTACGTGCTCTTCCTTCTGCCTAGGAGCTCACTGCCTTACTTTATGGTCTGGCTGATTTGTGGTGGCAGGAGCAGCTGATCTCCACTTTTTGAACACTTCCCAGTAGACAGGCCCTATGCTTGGCACATTAGTTTGAGTTATGTCTTTTAATGCTCATAAATCCTGAGACAGACACCTATATTATTATTGTAAACCTGTAATCAATAATACTATATGTTACAGAATTCTGTGTAATTAAATCAACATTTAATAAAATGTACAATGGCATGTGCAATTAAATAATAATAATCCCCATTTTGCAACTTGGGTTGGAAAGATCATCCCATGACCCTCAGCTGCTAAGAAATGAGCATCGCATTCAAATCTGATTTTCCTATCTATCTCTCAAGCTCTTACATTTAACTACTCTGATATACCACCTGTCTGTTCATCCTTCAAGGCCAAGTTCAAACGTTATCCCCTATATGAAGAGCCTTCTTTGGTGACAACAGAGCTAATTGGGTGATTTTTTTCCATCTCCCTATAACACTTGGACATATATAACTGAGTAAAACTGAGTCTCATAAAGGCTGATTTCAACATAGTGCAAAAATCAGAAGAAGCATCAGTCCCAGATTCAGAAATGGTAGAAAAGTAGTCAAAACCTTTGTTGCAGGCTCTTGAAAGATACCAAAGGTAGATGGTATTCATTAAACCTAATGCAAAATATTTTAACACATCAAGTAGTTTTTATATATATATATTGGGTTGGCCAAAAAGTTCGTTCGTGGTTTTCCCTAAGATGTTACGCGAAAACACGAATGAACTTTTTGGCCAACCCAATATGGAGAGAGAGATTGAGATACATATATACATATATACCCACCCACATATGTATGTATATAGGCAAACAAATAATAAACTTTACATAAAAAGCATAACTCATGGTCGGAGTGGGTTAATCATAAAAGTAGCTTTATTTTTTCCCCTATTTTCTTTTAAAATCTGTTCGGTGTTGGTTCTTCCCTTGCCCCTGGATGAGAAACCCTAGCCAGCCCCATGACACATCTGGTCACAATTATGCAATAAAATGCCCCATGACTTTAAATTAGAAGAGCATTTAAAATGTCCAGTCCTTGTAAGAGTCAGAGGCACTTGCCAGCGTCTGCTGCAGGTAGAGAGCCCTGCCCGTAGGAAGGGGGGAGCCGTTGGGAAGTTTCTTTTCTTTTCCTGCACCTCCTTCCATAGATCTCTAAGTTTGCTTTCTCAGGATTAGAGCCTGAGAAGAGTTACAGAGAAGTTTATACTTGACTGAAACTCTTGTAAACTGCCTTTGTAACTTTTGATAACAAAGCAATACATACTGTGTGGCAATATATCATATTAAGTGTAGCAAATATTTTTTAAAATTTAAAACAGAACAAAGAAGGAAATAGAAGCCACCCATAACCCCATCAACCCCAAATGACTTCTGTCAACATTTGGGTGAACCCCACTGATATTTCATGCTCATTTGTAGATGTACATATTGCATATGCACGTTTATGGGAGATTTTTTTTCCTACATTGAAACTTAGCAATGAAGCTTCACTGTCATATATTTCTTGAGTGCAATAAATAAAAAGAAATCATACATCATCTGTTGATAATAACTATAACTACTTTGCCTTTTACAAATATGCCAGAAAATGGCGTACTGTACAGGATAAGATGCTAGACTCCTGGGGTCACTACAGTATCCCCCCACTGATTAACTGAGTGCCCTTCAGTAAATAATCAATGCTCTATGTCTCAGTTTTCTAATCCGTAAAATGGGGATAATCATAGTAACTTTTCTCGTAGGGCTGCCATGAAATATAAACACAGAAGTGAATATGTATGTTTAACATTCTTAGAAGAGTGTCCAAAAGATGGTAAGTTCTATATAACTGTGAGTTACGAAGATGAGGATGATGACAATGACAGTGAGAGACTCACACAGATGGAAATACAGTCCTCAAGAAGTTTGTAATTTACTTTGTGAGATAAATGAATGTAAACCAAACAATTAGAGAAGATTTAAATGCTAATCTAATCATTTTGATTCTTAAAAAAGTCGTAATAGGTTTTAATAAGCAAGGTAGAACTTGGGAGAATTTCAGTTCATTTGAATATGATGTTTGGCAAATATATAAGATACATATATTTTTTCTCAACATTTGTCTGGGTCTTTTTCATGCCTCCTAAAATCCAGTTAGTTTTCTGGGATGAATTGATGAGAGTAAGCTTCCCTAATCCTAATACAAAAACAAAATGCATCCTCCCCCCATAAGAAAAGGCACACAGGAACCTGATAACTGGTGCTATCAGCTGTCAGCACTGCAGTCCCCTGCATCCTCCTAGACTTGTCTGATCGGAGCAGATCAGAAAAAAGGATGAAGCTGACAGACTGTCATCATTCCATCCTCCCCAGTCACCTGCCAGTGGACCCCCAGAAACTGGTGTGATTGGATCATCTCTTCTAAAAGTAAGAGGCCTAAAAAGGATTGGGGCAGATGGTACAGCCTAAAAATTAAGCAGGTGAATTCTCCGGGTATAAGCTGTAGAATTATATCATATTATATCATAGAATTATATCATAATTATCAGTTATGATCACTAACTGCCCATCAGGATGTAGATGGGCAGTTAGTGATCATAAGTCCAGATATTTCAATACTGCCATTCTGAATGTTTGCAAGCTTTTTCTTTCCCTTGATTATTTCCTTTTGTTCACTGGGCCTAGGTTTTGAACCACAAATAGGAGCTTTTCAAGGAGTAAAGAGGTGAGAGCATTCCATACAGAAGTATTTCTCTGCAATGAAATGAAACACGTAGGGTCCTACAACTGGCTCTTGGAGGCCACATATGGTTCCTCTCAGTCAGTGGTTCTCAATCCAGGCTGCAGAGTTAGAAATATTTGGGGAGTTTTTAAGAAGCCCAATACCCAGGCTGCATCAAGACCAATTTCAGTCAGGAAAGCAGAGGGTGTAACCAAGCATCAGATTTGTTAAAAGCTCCCTGGGTTATTTCACTGGGCAGGCAAGCTGGACAACCCATGCTGTAGGCAATAGCTGAAGAGTCCAGCTTTGTCCAAACATGTGTGTTCCTTCTCTGTGTACTGAGACCCCACATCTCAGCTTAGCTCCTTGATCACAAGAGGAATGGGATGAGAATTGCAAGACTGCAGCATGGTGGAAGAGAAGAGGCCAGGTTTTGTGGCCTGAAAGTTCTGGGTTCATATCCCAGCTCTGTCACCAATTTCTTAGCTGCATGGATTTGGATCAGTTTCTAAGCTTCATTTTCCTTCCTTGTTCACTCCATGGGAGTAATAATAATATTAACTTTGCAAGTGCTGTCTAAAATTAGAGGGATGAGATGAAAAGTGCTTTGCACAGTACCTGAAACATGACAAGGGTTTGAGAACTGGTAGCTGTTATAGTTATTATTTGTTAAGCCTACAATTTTAGAAATAAAATCGAGTGCGTGCTATTGACAGGGGAACAATGATACCACAGTCACATACATAGGAGAGCACATTTCAAATGAATATATGTTCACACTACTGATTTCTTTAATGTTAACACCTGGCTCTAAATTCATAAGTATTCATAATTATGGATATTAACTTTCTAAATGGAGGAGGTATTTCCCATGCAGGATGTGATGCAGAAAGTGAATTGAAATTCAATGGATGTACTCAGTGTCTCTGTTGAAGAGCTCTAAGTGACGTGGAGACATTATTGCATCCATTTTGGCAGGTATCCAGTGGAGTAGATAAGAATATGTGCTATCATCCAAGGACAGATCAACTAAGTGGCCTGAGAACTCCGGGAGTCATAAAATCATAAAATGTTTAACTTGCAAGAGATCATCTAGTTCAATGATTTTAAAATATATATATTCTCTCAGCAGTGGAACACTTTTCTCAATAGAAATCTTAACTGCTAATGCCCAATTTTGGCAAGTGAAATTCTTATTGTTGAAGTGAGGCTTACCTACTTTACCCTGAATGGTTGTTTGGAGTTCTAGAGATTCAAAAGAACACACTTTGAAAACCAATGACTAAGTTAAAACCACTTGGGGTAAGATTGTTACTTTGGTAGCATCCAATGAAACTCACCTCCTGCTATTCTCACTGTTGTGTATTCTCTTCCAGCATTGACTATAGCCTTGGCCATGTGACTTGCCATCACCAATGGGACATTGACAAGCATGATGCAAGTAGATATGATTTTGCTTCTTGGTATATCCACTCTTTGAACCAGTTGCCATGCTCTAATAAAGCTTGGGCTAAGCCACTGTATGATGAGACCAGGTTAAAAAAAGAGACCACGAAGAGGAACATGGAGGTACCAGATTTCTGAGTGCAGTCCTGCTGCATCTTCCAGCCCCAGTTTAGCCTCCAAACAACTACAGCCTTATGAGAGACTTCAAGGGAGACCAAAAGAAGAACCATGCAGCATGCCCAGTCCAGATTACAGAATCATGAAGAAATAAAATGATAGTTGCTTTAAGCCACCAAGTTTGGGGATGAATGGTTACACAAAAACAGCTAACTGAAAAGTTATTTACTAGAGCCCCTCATCTCTGGCATATCCCTGTAGCTTGCATTTTTAAAATTCTTTAACAATAAGCATTGAACGGGATTGGAACCAAGATGGTGGAGTAGAAGGATGTGTTCTCACTCCCACTTGTGAGAATACCAGAATCACAACTAGCTGCTGGACAATCATCAACAGGAAGACACTGGAACTCACCAAAAAAGATACCCCACATCCAAGACAAAGGAGAAGCCACAATGAGACAGTAGGAGGGGCGCAATCACAGTAAAACCAAATCCCATAAATGCTGGGTAGCTGACTCACAGACTGGAGAACACTTATACCACAGAAGTCCACCCACTGGAGTGAAGGTTCTGAGCCCCACGTCAGGCTTCCCAACCTGGGGGTATGGCAACGGGAGGAGGAATTACTAGAGAATCAGAATTTGAAGGCTACTGGAATTTGATTGCAGGACTTCGACAGAACTGGGGGAAACAGAGACTCCACTCTTGGAGGGCACACACAAAGTAGTGTGCACAATCGGACCCGGGGGAAGGAGCAGTGATCCCAGGGGAGACTGAATCAGATCTACCTGCTAGTGTTGGAGGGTCTCCTGCATAGGTGGGGGGAGGCTGTGGTTCACCGTGGGAACAAGGACACTGGCAGCAGAAGTTCTGGGAAGTACTCCTTGGCGTGAGCCCTCCCAGAGTCTGCCATTAGCCCCAACAAAGAGCCCAGGTAGCCTCCAGTGTTGGGTTGCCTCAGGCCAAACAACCAACAGGGAGGGAACCCGGCCCCACCCATTAGCAATCAAGCAGATTAAAGTTTTACTGAACTCCGCCCACCAGAGTAACAGTAAGCTCTACCCACCACCAGTCCCTCCCATTAGGAAACGTGTGTAAGCCTCTTAGATAGCCTCATCCACCAGAGGGCAGACAGCAGAAGCAAGAAGAACTATAATCCTGCAGCCTGTGGAACAAAAACCATATTCACAGAAAGACAGACAAGATGAAAAGGCAGAGGGCTATGTACCAGATGAAGGAACAAGATAAAACCCCAGAAAAACAACTAAAGGAAGCAGAGACAGGCAACCTTCCAGAAAAAGAATTCAGAATAATGATATTGAAGATGATCCAGGACTTCAGAAAAAGAATGGAGGTAAAGATCGAGAAGATGCAAGAAATGTTTAACAAAGATCTAGAAGAATTAAATAACAAACAAACAGAGATGAACAATACAATAACTGAAATGAAAACTACACTAGAAGAAATCAATAGCAGAATAACTGAGGCAGAAGAACGGATAAGTGACCTGGAAGACAGAATGGTGGAATTCACTGCTGTGGAACAGAATAAAGAAAAAAGAATGAAAAGAAATGAAGACAGCCTAAGAGACCTCTGGGACAACATTAAATGCAACAACATTCGCATTTTCGTGGTCTCAGAAGGAGAAGAGAGAGAGAAAGGACCAGAGAAAATATTTGAAGAGATTATAGTCGAAAACTTCCCTAACATGGGAAAGGAAATAGCCACCCAAGTCCAGGAAACACAGCAAGTCCCATACAGGATAAACCCAAGGAGAAACACGCCAAGACACAAGAAATCAAATTGGCAAAAATTACAGACAAAGAAAAATTATCAAAAGCAGCAAGGTAAAAATGACAAATAACATAAAAGGGAACTCCCATAAGGTTAACAGCTGATTTCTCAGCAGAAACTCTACAAGCCAGAAGGGAGTGGCATGATATACTTAAAGTGATGAAAGGGAAGAACCTACGACCAAGATTACCCTACCTGGCAAGGATCACATTCAGATTCGATGGAGAAATCATAAGCTTTACAGACAAGCAAAAGCTAAGAGAATTCAGCACCACCAAACCAGCTCTACAACAAATGCTAAAGGAACTTCTCTAAGTGGGAAACACAAGAGAAGAAAAGGACCTACAAAACAAACCCAAAACAATTAAGAAAATGGTCATAGGAACATACATATTGATAATTACCCTAAACGTGAATGGATTAAATGCTCCAACCAAAAGACACAGGCTTGCTGAATGGATACAAAAACAAGACCCATATATATGCTGTCTACAAGAGACCCACTTCAGACCTAGGGACACATACAGACTGAAAGTGAGGGGATGGAAAAGGATATTCCATGCAAATGGAAATCAAAAGAAAGCTGGAGTAGCAATACTCATATCAGATAAAATAGACTTTAGAATAAAGAATGTTACAAGAGACAAGGAAGGACACTACATAATTATCAGGGGATCAATCCAATCCAATCCCAACATAGGAGCACCTCAATACATAAGGCAACTGCTAACAGCTATAAGAGAGGAAATTGACAGTAACACAATCATAGTGGGGGACTTTAACACCTCACTTACACCAATGGACAGATCATCCAAAATGAAAATAAATAAGGAAACAGAAGCTTTAAATGACACAATAGACCAGATAGATTTAATTTGTATTTATAGGACATTCCATCCAAAAACAGCAGATTACACTTTCTTCTCAAGTGCACACGGAACATTCTCCAGGATAGATCACATCTTGGGTCATAAATCAAGCCTCAGTAAATTGAAGAAAACTGAAATCATACCAAGCATCTTTTCTGACCACAACACTATGAGATTTGAAATCAATTACAGGGAAAAAATGTAAAAATCACAAACACATGGAGGCTAAACAATACGTTACTAAATAACCAAGAAATCACTGAAGAAATCAAAGAGGAAATCAAAAAATACCTAGAGACAAATGACAGTGAAAACACAATGATCCAAAACCTATGGGATGCAGCAAAAGCAGTTCTAAGAGGGAAGTTTATAGCTATTCAAGCCTACCTCAAGAAACAAGAAAAATCTCAAATAAACAATCTAACTGTACACCTAAAGGAACTAGAGAAAGAAGAACAAACAAAACCCAAAGTTAGTAGAAGGAAAGAAATCATAAAGATCAGAGCAGAAATAAATGAAATAGAAACAAAGAAAACAATAGCAAAGATCAATAAAACGAAAAGCTGGTTCTTTGAGAAGATAAAAAATATTGATAAACCCTTAGCCAGACTCATCAAGAAAAAGAGGGAGAGGACTCAAATCAATAAAATTAGAAATGAAAAAGAAGTTACAACAGACACCGCAGAAATACAAAGCATCCTAAGAGACTAATACAAGCAACTCTATGCCAATAAAATGGACAACCTGGAAGAAATGGACAAATTCTTAGAAAGGTATAACCTTCCAAGACTGAACCAGGAAGAAACAGAAAATATGAACAGACCAATCACAAGTAATAAAATTGAAACTGTGATTAAAAATCTTCCAACAAACAAAAGTTCAGGACCAGGTGGCTTCAGAGGTGAATTCTATCAAACATTTAGAGAAGAGATACCACCCATCCTTCTCAAACTCTTCCAAAACATTGCAGACGAAGGAACACTCCCTAACTCCTTCTATGAGGCCACCATCACCCTGATACCAAAACCAGACAAAGATACTACAAAAAAAGAAAATTACAGACCAATATCACTGATGAATATAGATGCAAAAATCCTCAACAAAATACTAGCAAACAGAATCCAGCAACACATTAAAAGGATCATACACCATGATCAAGTGGGATTTATCCCAGAGATGCAAGGATTCTTCACTATATGCAAATCAATCAATGTGATACACCATATTAACAAATTGAAGAAGAAAAACCATATGATCATCTCAATAGATGCAGAAAAAGCTTTTGACAAAATTCAACACCCATTTATGATAAAAACTCTCCAGAAAGTGGGCATAGAGGGAACCTACCTGAACATAATAAAGACCATATGTGACAAACCCACAGCAAACATCATTTTCAATGGTGAAAAACTGAAAGCATTTCCTCTAAGATCAGGAACAAGAGAAGGATGTCCACTCTCACCATTATTATTCAACATAGTTTTGGAAGTCCTAGCCATGGCAATCAGAGAAGAAAAAGAAATAAAAGGAATACAAGTTGGAAATGAAGAAGTAAAACTCTCACTGTTTGCAGATGACATGATACAATACATAGAGAATCCTAAAGATGCCACCAGAAAACTACCAGAGCTAATCAATGAATTCGGTAAAGTAGCAGGATACAAAATTAATGCACAGAAATCTCTTGCATTCCTATACACTAATGATGAAAAATCTGAAAGACAAATTAAGGAAACACTCCCATTTACCATTGCAACAAAAAGAATACAATATCTAGGAATAAACCTACCTAAGGAGACAAAAGACCTGTATGCAGAAAACTATAAGACACTGATGAAAGAAATTAAAGATGACACAAACAGATAGAGAGATATACCATGTTCTTGTATTGGAAGAATCAACATTGTGAAAATGACTATACTACCCAAAGCAATCTACAGATTCAGTGCAATCCCTATCAAATTACCAATGGCATTTTTTACAGAACTAGAACAAAAAATCTTAAAATTTGTATGGAGACACAAAAGACCCCGAATAGCCAAAGCAGTCTTGAGGGAAAAAAACGGAGCTGGAGGAATCAGACTCCCTGACTTCAGACTATACTATAAAGCTACAGTAATGAAGACAATATGGTACTGGCACAAAAACAGAAACATTGATCAATGGAACAAGATAGAAAGCCTAGAGATAAACCCAGGCACCTATGGTCAACTAATCTATGACAAAGGAGGCAAGGACATGCAATGGAGAAAAGATGGTCTCTTCAATAAGTGGTGCTTGGAAAACTGGACAGCTACATGTAAAAGAATGAAATTAGAACACTCCCTAACACCATTCACAAAAATAAACTCAAAATGCATTAGAGACCTAAATGTAAGACCAGACACTATAAAACTCTTAGAGGAAAACATAGGAAGAATACTCTTTGACATAAATCACAGCAAGATCTTTTTTGATCCACCTCCTAGAGTAATGGAAATAAAAACAAAAATAAACAAATGGGACCTAATGAAACTTCAAAGCTTTTGCACAGCAAAGGAAACCATAAACAAGACGAAAAGACAACCCTCAGAATGGGAGAGAATATTTGCAACTGAATCAACGGACAAAGGATTAATCTCCAAAATATATAAACAGCTCATGCAGCTCAATATTAAAGAAACAAACAACCCAATCCAAAAATGGGCAGAAGACCTAAATAGACATTTCTCCAAAGAAGACATACAGATGGTCAAGAAGCACATGAAAAGATGCTCAACATCATTAATTATTAGAGAAATGCAAATCAAAACTACAATGAGGTATCACTTCACACCAGTTAGAATGGGGGTCATCACAAAATCTACAAACAACAAATGCTGGAGAGGGTGTGGAGAAAAGGGAACCCTCTTGCACTGTTGGTGGGAATGTAAATTGATACAGCCACTATGGAGAACAGTATGGAGGTTCCTTAAGAAACTAAAAATAGAATTACCATACGACCCAGCAATCTCACTACTGGGCATATACCCATAGAAAACCGTAATTCAAAAAGACACATGCACCGCAATGTTCATTGCAGCACTATTTACAATAGCCAGGACATGGAAGAGCCTAAATACCCCTTAACAGATGAATGGATAAAGAAGATGTGGTACATATATACAATGGAATATTACTCAGTCATAAAAAGGAACAAAATTGGGTGATTTGTTGAGACGTGGATGGATCTAGAGACTGTCATACAGAGTGAAGTAAGTTAGAAAGAGAAAAACAAATATCGTATATTAACCCATATATGTGGAACCTAGAAAAATGGTACAGATGAACTGGTTTGCAGGGCAGAAATTGAGACACAGATGTAGAGAACAAACGTATGGACACCAAGGGGGGAAAGCGGGGAAGGGGGGAGGGGTGGTGGTGTGATGAATTGGGCGATTGGGTTTGACATGTATACACTGATGTGTATAAAATTGATGACTAATAAGAACCTGCTGTATAAAAAAAAAATTAAATACAATTCAAAAATTAAAATAATAATAATAATAATAATAAGCATTGAACTAGTCTGATTAACCAGTAAGTAGATGAATTAAACATATAACCAAAGTCTTCTTGTTCTAATACAGCCCTTGTGCTACAATTCACCTGATCCCATATTAGTGGAATAAAACCTTTAAACTCTAGATATTCAATCTAGATTCCTTAACATTATTTATATTTTGAGATAGAAAGAACTACTTTGGTCCTTAAATCCTTAAGTTTCTGTTAACTACGAAAACAGCTAAGAACAAGACGCTTTTAAGCAATGAACTAAGATGTTACAACTCCATGGACTTTTCTTAGGAGAATCTCTCTCAAAACCTGCATGCCCTTATTCTAGAAAAAATCGTATTTTAACGTGGTTTTCTGGATTCCTGATTCATAGGAATCACACACATATATGTGTGCATCTATACATTTATATACAATGAATAATAAATAAACTATACATAATAAAGGCCAGGTATATTTCTAAATAAATTTAATTTACTAGATGAAATTTATATTTAATCGGATTATATTGTGTATGTCAAGACCAGATCAAATTACGCTTGAACACCATTCAAGGATTCTGTTGGAATTCCACTATATCGGTGAGCACTCAATCTGAGATATTTCTCGGCAGAGTGTTTGTGACAGGGTCTCTGACCTGTATGCTCTGCCCTCACAATGAATCTTTGACTCTAGTCTCAGTGTTTCACCACTGCTACCATCACTGCCACACCCGGTAGTTAAGTTATTATTCTTTTAATCTTACAGACCATAGATCAGGCTTTTATAAGTGCACAGAAAGAAGTTAGGAGGCTACTGGTGGGTTTATTTCTTTCCTTCCCCCAAAACAACATGGCAAGGAAATTTATTTCCTCTTAGAATGTGAGAAGATTGTGGAGCCTGTGAATTATACCCCACGATATTGGGTTAAAAAATTCGCTTTTCTCTATTTCTCAGAATCAAATACTAAACTCTATTCTCCTGCTTGGTTGATGAAAAATCCCATCTTACTGTTAAAGTATAATTTTCAAAAGATAGCATAATAATGCTCAGGTAAATAGAAAGTGAACACATGTCAAAGATTTACTCATTAATTACTGAGAGAAGCAGTAAGGTGTTAAAAACAGTCCAAAGAACATTTGAGAAGATAGGTATTTATAGGTAAATTAATAAAGGCAGGTGAGGATAGGATTTCAAGGATAGATATAAAACTGATTAATGTCTAACAGGGTGATAAACCCTAGCCTCTGAGGTGACCTGTTCGAGTGGTCAGAAATAATTTGCATCTCAACTGGACACAATTCTGCAAGATAGCATGTAGCTTAAGTCTGGGACCACTAACCAATAGCAAACCATGAGTTAAAGAACAAGCATTTGCCTAATCCCTGGGTGGGCTTGCACCTCCATAAAACACTGAAGAAACAAGTCACCCACCACCTTTTGCTTTTGTCCAAATTTTGAGTAATTTTTATCAATACTCATTTTTACTGAATCTCTCTCTGCTTGTCAGTGGGTTCAGGCAAGAATTATGGAGCTTTTAGAAGCCAGAAAATAGGAAAAAGGCTAGGCCATCATCTTTACCAGTGCCCCTTCTGTGACCTAATCTTGATGTCATTTCAGGCCTCTACCACATCCTCCTCAGTGTGGGGGACAGACCCTAGGATAACCCCCAATGACCACCACCTTCTGGTATCCCTGCCTTTGTATAATTCCCTCTCCTTGTGTGTGGGTGAGATCTGTCCCTTGCCTCTAGCGAATATACTGAATAATATTGCAAAGGTGAAGTGATCTTGCAGATGTAATTTAAATCCCAAACCAACTGATTCTTTGTAAAAGGAGATTTTCCAGGGTGGACCTAAATGAATCAGGTAGGTTTGGATTAAGCAAAGCCCTTAAAAGGGAGACTGAGCCATCCCTGAGCCACGAGATTATCCTGCTGGCCTTGAAAAAGTTAGCTGCCAAGTTTAGAGAACCATGTGGCAAAGAGCTGCAGGTGACACTTGGGATGAGAGTGGACCCAAGTGAGCCAGCAAGAAAACCTCAGTCCTACACCTGCAAGAAACAGAATTCTGCCAACAGCCACGTGTGCTTGGAAGAAGACCCCAAGCTCCAAAAAGGAACAAGCCCAGGCAACACCTTGATTATAGACTTGTGAGACCCAGCTAAGCTGTGACTGGACTCGTACCCCACAGGAACTGTGAGATCGTAAGTGTGTGCTGCTATAAGCCGCTAAGCTTGTGGCAATCTGTTACACAGCGATAGATAACTAATACACTCAGGGGTACGCCACACAGCGCGTACTTCCCTGACGGCAGACATGCTCACAGAATTCTCCTCCCATGCTCTCAAGGCCTTGGTGCCTATTTTCAGCCATCTTTAGCATCCATAGTGGCAATTCCTCTGTCTAGGGAACGGAGTAAAGCCAACCTAGGTCTCTGCCAGTCACAGAAAACCCTGAAGACTCCATTCTTTATCTTAGACCCAGAGATGTACCCTCACCTTATCACCTCCCCGAAATGATCTCTTCTTTTCAAGTCAGCCTCCTAAAAGCTTCTAGATCTGAATTATTACCCCCTAGGTCTTCCTCTTTGGAATCCCCAGGTAAAATCTCCCTGGGCCTGAAACTCCAAAGCTCTATACTTACCAGTTTGGGGAAGAGGGAAAAAGAGAGACAAATTGTTATAAGGACAGCTCTGGCTTTTAGAAGATTCATTGTTGGCCTCCCTTTACTGGAATGAGAGAGGAGAAAGGAGATTCTAACACCATTTCAGTGTTGCTCGTTTGTTTTTTATTAGTAGTAACTCACCTTTTTAAAGAGAGTTACTGTAAGATACACTATATAACCAGGCTACAGTAAAGTCTTTTGGGGGCAGAATTACAAAATAAATGGGGGTTCTTGACACTTTCCTGATGATGTCCTTTGTATCTCTTAAGATCATGAAAGAAAAAAAAGGAACCAGAGGCAAACATGTAGTATTTAGTGGTAATGAGTCAGAGGACATGGCAGCAGGGGAGGACGAACCCAGTTCAGCTCAGGAGAAACTGCTGAGAGGGCTTCGCAGAGGTGAGTTTTGGGGATCAACCTGTTGGTGAGGCCAGATCTGGAACTTGCTGGTTACTACCTTTGCACCAGCATTTCTCAAATTTGCCTGCACAGTAGACTCACCTGGGGAGTTTTTAAAATCCCAGTGCCCAGGCCACACCACAGATCAATTAAATCACAGTTTGGGGGGCTGAGACCCAGGTATCAGTATTTTTTAATGATCACCACGTTTTAAAACTCCCCAGGGAATTGTAATGTGCAGGCGTTTTAGAACCACTGCTTCACACTCTCTTCCTTTGTTCAGGAAGAATGCGTTCTCACACCTTAGCACCAAAGCATCACCTGGAGAGACTGATAACACCCAGTTTCCCCTGGCCCCAGCCCCTGGGGTTTCTGATTCAGCAGACTTAGAGTAGAGCTCAAGAACGTGCATTTCTAACACAATCCCAGGAACTGTTGACACTACTAATGGGGAAGTATTCTTTGAAGAGACAAGGGCTAGATTTTTACCTTAATGAAATTGCAAGCACAAATCTTAATAAGTGGCTATTGGCTAAATATTTAATGATCCATAACCATATGTGACCTGTGTTTCATGCTTATGGAGTACTTACAATTAATAATTCCAGATTCTACACTAATTTTTAATTTGTCTTGTTCCCTAAGCAGCATCACACAAAGACCAACGGCCTCCAGAGAGAAAGACCTTTGCACAAAAACCACTTGGAAAGGTTTGTATATTTATCTCATGTTCCTTGCATGTTAGAGTCTCCTGCGTGTTAAGTAAAAGATACCAGTGCTTGGTCCTCACTCTTGGAAATTCTACTTTACTGACCCTGAGGAGGGGCTTGGATGGGCAATGACATATATATGCATATATATATATATATATATGTGTATATATATATATATGTATATATATATATACACATACACACATACACCCCCCACACACATACATACAATATACATACACACATATTAATATATACACATATGCATACATTAGTAGAATAATTGATAAATATAATTGTTACATATTATTACACATAATATGCATAATGTATAATATATCATTATTTAATTATTAGAATTTATTTCTTAGAGCAGTTTTAGGTTTATAGAAAAATTGAACAGGAAGTGCAGGACCTCCCGTATACCCTCTCTTGCCTCCCTCACAGTTTTCTCTATTACTAACATCTTGCATGGTGGGATACATGTGTTACAATTAATGAACCAATATTGATACTTTATTAGCTAAAGTGCATAGTTTACATTAGGATTCACTCTCTAGTGCTGTAGAGTTCTACAGGTTTCACCAACTGTATAATGTATCCACCATTACATTATCATACAGAATAATTTCACTGCCCTAAAAATCTCCTGTTCTCCACCTATTCATATCTCCCCTCTATCCCCGAAATCCCTGGCAATTCCTGATCTTTTTGTTGCCTAAAGCTTTGCCTTTTCCAGAATGTCATATAATTGGAATCATACAGTATGTAGCCTTTTCAGGCTGGATTCTTTCACTTAGTAATATGCATTTAAGTTTCCGCCATGTTTTTCTGTGGTGTGATAGTTCATTTCTTTTCAACACTGAACAATATTCCATTGTCTGGATGTATGTTTGTTCATTCATTCACCTATTGGATACCATTGCCTCCAAGTTTTGACAATTACCAATAAAGCTGCTATAAACATATGTGTGGACATAAGTTTGCAACTCATTTGGGTAAATATAAGGAGGCTGATTGCTGGATTGTGTGGTAAGATTATGTTCAGCTATGTAAGAAACTGACAAACTGTCTTGCAAAGTGACTGTACCACCCTAGCCCTTGGTATTGTCAGTGCTTTGGATTTTAGCCATTCTAAGAGGTGTGTAGTGGTATTTCATTATTGTCTTAATTTGCAACTCTGATGACATGTGATGCAGAGCATCTTTTCATAGGCTTATTTGCCATCTGTGTATCTTCTTTGGTGAGATGTCTGGGCAATAGTATTTTTAAAACAACTTCCTAGGTGATTTTCTTATGAGACCAGAGTTGATGATTACTGAAGCCTGGAACTCCCAGAGAAGACAAAACGTGGAAACCAGGGACATTGTGAGAAGAGTAAGTTCTGTTTTTCTGTCTTGTAAGTGGACTCCATAGCATCCTTGTACATCTTTGCATCCCACCCATATCCCCTCAGCCTTAGGATCATAAAGCATAATGGCCTGATTTCTAAGCCCTAGGCTTTCTCTGACCCCACAATCCTTCCATACTGCACAGGGAAGACTGTAAGTGTCAGAGAAGTAACCCCCATATATTCCTCAGGAGCAGCCCTCAACCAAAGAAACTGATAGGAATTGGTGTATAAACTCCCTGGCTGTCTCACCCCTCCAGGGGATAATTCTAAGATGTGTTCTACACTGTCTTGAGAGTCCCCCTAGCAGGACTGAGCTCCAGTTCCCCATAACGGTAACTCATTTGTTTCATATCCTTAATTCTCTGCTTTCCTAATCCTCTACCAGTGTTTCCTGGCATCAACTGCCAAATAAACTACTTACTCTTATAATCTGGTCTCAGGATCTGCTTCTAGAGGAGACCAAATCAAAACAGCCTTTGGATAGAGTAAGGTTGGTGCTGGAGGAGATTGTGCCAGGGCATAGAGTGGAAAACCGAGTGATGCTAAGAAGGCCACAGAGAAGATTAGTCACTGGCCAAAGGGACTGGTGGGTAGTCAAACAACATAACATTTGGAGCCATCAAGTAGCTTAGCTGTATCACTCTGAAAGCCCCCTGCCATGGATGGATTCTCAGGCCACTAAACTATTTCCTAGAAAATGGGGAAATACACAAATCAATCAAAACCTGCTCTCTTTTACCATTTTCACAAACATAATTGATCTTACCCTGAGTTCATCAGACAGCTGAAGGTGAGGTTGAGGGCTTATGTTATATTATTTTATTAGGGTATGTAATGCCAGGGAAGAGGAATAAGAAACAGGAAGAGTCTGGAAGGGAAGGAGGGAGCACCAATAGGAGGAGGCTGCATTATGCAGGTGGCTGCCACAAGGGAAACTGGTTACTCAATCAGGGACCACTGAGCCTTTGCTGATCCATACAAGCTACATCCCAAGACTGATGGCGGCTGGGTGTAGTGAGAGAGGAGAAACCATGTAACCACTGGCTCCCATCACCAGTGATCCGGAGACAAATTTCCAGGGGATGGTTGGTGGAAAAGAACAGAATCAATCCTCCCATAGTTGATCAGCCTCCAACCACTAATGAACGTCTACAGAAGAACATGTGGCCTTCACTGTCTCTCCTTTCTGCCTTTTTCAAGAGGTTAGGTGTCGTAATTTCCCAGAGACTGACTGTGAGGTATTTCATATATATACTAATTCTCTGTAAAAATTTAGTAGCTCTCTTACCTTAAGAAAGAAAGAAAAAGGAAAGGAATAGGAAAGTCAGCACTTTCCCAGCCTTTTCAATATAACAGAGCTGAGCTGAGCTCCTCTGGCCCTGATCTCCCAAGATACTGGAGCCTCCGTGAAACTCTACCCCAGGATCTAGGGTCACAGCCTCTCCTGTGAATCCTTGCAGCTGTGATCTGCCCCAATTAGGGTGTGATGAGAAGCACAGTCTTCCTTCCAGAAAGAAGTTCTATACAGACAAGGAATATAAGGCAGCTCAATTACATTATAATTGACTCTAATTGGCTCTCCCACAGGCTGTTAAATTCTTTATCTGCAGCCTGGTAGCACATAAGAAAGCTGTAACACCTCTATCCTGCCCTGAAGAACACAAGAGAAAATGTTTAAAAAAATAATCCACCAAGCAGCTGAGCTTGGAAAAAGAGAGCTCTGGTAGGGTCAGTAAAGTGGAGGTGTTTTTAGGCAGAGTGTGAGGAGATCTCAGGGGGAATGTGAAACTTCTGACTGCCTTCTAACTGCAGACAGCGAAGAAAAATGTTCTGGAGAGGTTATTATTGACATACTAAGAGTTTCTTAAATGGACATAATCTTCAGAGAAGCATTTCTACTTCCCTTCATTTGTTGAGTATGCATAGACTCCGCCGTGTTAGGGCTGGAGATACAGAGTGGAGAGACATCCTGTAGAGTCTGGCCTGGGAAAGAAGGTCCAGCAAGATGACCCCAGGCCCAGATGAAAGCGTGTGAGTGGGAGGAGAGGGCAGGTGAAGAGAACTGACCAGGAATGTTCCTGGTAACTGGAAGAGCCGGGGTGAAGAGCCGGGGTGAAGAGCCAGAGTTCAGAGTGGACCCAGCAGGATTTACCTGAGCCCTGTGCTCTTGGAAAACAGAGAAGCAACCCCAATTCTCTTGTCTTCCAGAATGGCCTACTGCAATGAACCACCCTTCCACATCAGACTTAGATGAAACTCACCATGACCTCCTTGTTCACTTAGACAACGCCAGACACAGACCCTCCAAATTCCCATTCTTTGCTCCATAAATGATTAGCTAAACCTCTCGTCCCCACTGATCAAATGGAACAAAATGCTTGGAAACCAAACTTCATTTAAGATTCTCTCCTTCCCCTAGGGCCCTAAACTTTGATCCCCCTTCAACCTGAATCAGCAGATAGCCCCTCCTTACAGCCCCTCCTAAGAAAAGAACATTCTCTGATTGACTGTCTTGTCATGCCAGCCCCCCTTCATCCCACCCCCAACTCCAGGTTCTGCCCAGCTGTGTTCACTCTTCTCTATACAGGCAGACCTCAGAGATACTGTGGGTTTGGTTCTAGGCCACCTGAATACAGCGAATACCTCAATAAATAGGGTCACATGCTTTATATGCACTGGTTTCCCAGTGCATATAAAAGTTATGTTCACACTACACTGTAGTCTATTAAGTGTGCGATAGCATTATGTCTCAAAAAACAATGTACAGACCTCAATGAAAAAGCAATGTTGTTGGAAAAATGGCACCGGTAGACTTGCTCAATGCAGGGTTGCCACAAACTTTCAATTTGTAAAAAAGTACTATCTGCGAAGCCCAATAAAGCAAAGTGCAATAAAACTAAGTGTGCCTGTAAAAGAAAAGACCTTTGGCTTAACTCTTGGGCTGCTTGCAGATCTATGGACAGAGTGCTCTCCCTATTACAAAGGTCCTTCTCCCCATAGTAATAATCTTTAGAAGAAAGTCTCCCGTTACTAAGTCCTGATTTGTTTTTTATTTGACATGACCACACATGTGTACTAGCCATTCATAAAACTGAGGGTAGTACTTTTTTTTTTTTTTTAAGTGTAGTTGATTCATAATGTGTTAGTTTCTGGTATACAGTAAAGCAACTCAGTTATATATATATATATCTTTTTCATATTCTTTTCCATTATAGGTTAGTACAAGATGTTGACTATAATTCCCTGAGAGTAGTTCTTAAACTTGAGCTTCATCAGAATCCCCTGAAAGCCTGTGTTAAAACACAGGATTCTGGGCCAGACTTTCTGATTCAGTAGGTGCGTGGTAGGCCCTGGAATTTGCATTACTAATAAGTTTCTAGGTGATGCTGAACCCTGCTCACCCAGTGCTTGCCTTAAGAACCACTCACCTAGACTAGGACAGGGAGAGGCAAGTGTGAGGGCTGCCAGAGAATTAGGCAGAGGCCAGGTGTGAGGGACCATAGAGTCTACACTTTTATCTCAAGCACTATTGAAGGATGGAGCCAGGGAGGGACTTAACCACATCTGCCTGTCTTGGAAATCCCTCTGTCTGAAGTTTGGAGAACAAATTAGAAGGGGTACAAACCAGGGACAGGGGGTCTGGAGGAAGCTCCTGTGAGATCCAGGTGAGAACGACGGGGCCTGAGCTGAGGTGGGTGGGGGTTGTGTGCTGGTGCCTGCGGAGAAGCAGAGATTCAGGTGGTCTTTCAGCAACAGCGTGCACAGGACTCTGTAACTGGCTGAAGGTGGGGCATAAGAAAGAAGACGGGGCAAATTTTTTTTTTTTTTTAATTTATTTTTGGCTGTGTTGGGTCTTCGTTGCTGCGCGTGGGATTTCTCTAGTTGTGGCGAGCGGGGGCTACTCTTCGTTGTGGTGCGCGGACTTCTCACTGCAGTGGCTTCTCTTGCTGCAGAGCATGTGCTCTAGGCGCGCGGGCTTCCGTAGTTGTGGCACACGGGCTCTAGAGCGCAAGCTCAGTAGTTGTGGTGCACGGGCTTAACTGCTCCGCGGCATGTGGGATCTTCCCAGACCAGGGCTCAAACCCGTGTCCCCTGCATTGGCAGGCGGATTCTCAACCACTGCGCCACCAGGGAAGCCCAGGACGGGGCTATTTATGACTCATCTTTCTCTCCCCTGCTAGACTACAACCTGGAGAGCACTGCTATTTATTAGTAGTTTTTGCCAGTTGTCCCATAAGGAGTCTGATACCAATTCCAGTGTGCCTGTGTGTGTGTTAGGGGGGTCGGGGGGGTGGTTCTACACCACCGAGAAATTCTCAAACCAGCTGGGTGTCCTATCTTTCAACTCAATTCTGATGCCGTCTACCCAGAGACAGCATCAGATTCCACAGGCGAAGGCCTCAGTCCAAGACTGCCCCTCACTTCAGATGCCAATCACAAGTCCAGGTTGTTACCTGTGCTTTGGACCAACTGACTATAAATCAGAGGGTCCCACAACCCTCTCCTTAAATTCAATTAATTTGCCAGAATGGCTCAGAGAACTCAGGAAACCTGTTTGCTCACTAGATGAGCGGTTTATAACAAAAGTTATTAAAGGATGTGGTCAACAGCCAGATGAAGAGATACACAAACTGAGGTTACAAACAAAGGAGCTTCTGATCTCCTGGAGTTTGGGACCCATCACTTGGACTGTTCTGGCCCCCAACTTGAAAGCTCTCCAAACCCCCCTTTTCTGGGTTTTTAATGGAGGCTTCATTACATAGGCATGATTGATTAACTTAATTGGCCATTGGTGATTGATTCAACCTCCAGCCCCTCTGCCTTCTCTGGAGGTCTAGGGATGAAACCATCCCTAGAAACTGGTCAGCTCCACTGGCAACCAGTCCCTATTCTTAAGTTTGGTCCAAAAGTCACCCTCATTAACATAACAAAAGACATCTTAACACTCATCACTTAGGAAATTCTAAGGGTGTTAAGAGCTCTGTGACAGAAACAGGACAAATACCAAATATATATTCCTTATTACAAATCACAGTATCACATCCCATCTAATGCTTATTCTTCTTGGAGAGTGTGTTTGACAAAATCAACAAAATCAATATTAATTTGTCAGTGTTTGTTTTTAAGACATAGCAAGGAAGCAAGTGACAAATATTAGGAATGTCTTCTCCCTTCACTCCTTTCTACCAGCACCATTCAACAAATAGACATGTGAGAGATGATGGATTGACCCAAGGATAAGACACTGATAGCAGGCCTGAGCCGGGCACACAAAAGAGGAAGCCACACCTCCCAATAGTGCTCTAGACCTATTGTACTGACATTTTTAGAGAGGATAAAATGTAGCTCTGTGCCCCAGAAACCATTTGTTATATGGTTGTGCATATTTATATAGAGACTGTTATATTTTTAGTTGGAGGGAGGTGGGCTTTTTCTGTTTCTATGGTAAATTGCTTTTGTAAATTTACCATAAAGTCTGCATTTGTATGATTAAAGTATTGACACTGAATTGGCCAATTTGACCAAGTAGGAAATGCACCCCACTGCCCAATTTTAAAATACATGTACCCTTTATAAGTAGAACCAAGCTAATGGGAAAAAAAAATGGAATATATATATATTTTTTAGTTTACCATCCTTGAAATGAAGCAGAACCCTGTGGGACCCTCCCAGGTACAAATCCTTCATTTCTTGTTTGTAGGAAATAGACTTCATTCAGCCTCCTTGACCTTCCCTGAGTTCCAAAGGGCAAATTCAAACAGTTGCTTATCAGGGAAGGGAGGGAATGCAGAAACAAAGGATGAGCAGTCAAGAAATAATAATGCAGCCATGGGGCAAGGTCCTGGTTCCTCCTCAAGCAATATACATAACAAAATACCTCTGAGTTCTTCTGCAGGAACTAAGGTCCAAGATTCCTGGAACACCACAAGCCAATTAGAAGAAAGTCTGCACACAGTGGAAGATAACAAAGACTCTGACTCCCTCCCCAAACAATTCTCCCTTTAAAAACTTTCATGGCCGAGAATAATCTTTGAAGTTGGTTTTTGGACACGAGTCTGCCTTCTCCCCAGGTTGCCAGACTCCTGAATAAAGCAAACCCTCTGTTCCTACTAGCACCCATCTCTTGAGCATTGGCTTTCGAGTGGCGAGCACCTGAACTTGAGTTTGGTAATATCCTCAGACATGAAGTTTAAATCCCCCAATCCTACTTGTCTCCCAAGGACAACACCCTGGAGCGATGGGTCTGCTCCCACCTCCTACTCACCTTGGGGGGGATGGGGCACAGGGCCCGCCATCAGGACCAGGCTCAGCTCACCGTACTGCACACTGTGGGACCCCCGAGCCACACGTGGTTCCTGGGCACTTGAAATGGGTGAATCCAAATTGAGATGTGTTCTGTCAGGTATGCACTGGATTTGGAAGAACGTAAAATGTTTTTATGTTGATTACACGTGAAATGATAATATTTTTGATATACAGTGTTGACTAAAATATGTTATTAAGAAAATCTTTTCACTGCATTTGAGTTTGCTAGGGCTGCCGTTCACAAAGGACCACAAACTGAGCAGCTTCAACAGCAGAGGTGGATTGCCTCTAGTGCTTCTTGCTAGAAGTCCAAGATCAAGGTTTCAGCAGGATTGGTTCCTTCAGAGGCCAGGAGGGAAAGGTCTGTCCAGCCCTCTCTCCTTGGCTTGCAGACGGCCATCTTTTCCCTGAGTTTCTTCACATCCTTTTCCTTCTATGCGTGTCTGTCTGTGTCCAAATTTCTTCATTATAAGGCCAACAGTAATACTGCATTAGGGCTCATGTTAATGACCTCATTTTAACTTGATAACTTCAGTAAATGCCCGATCTCCAAATAATGTCACATTTTGAGGTACTGGGGATTAAGACTCCAACATACTTTTTTCGGAGTGGACACAATTCAACAAATAACACACTGTTAATTTTTCCTTTGTTTAAAAGTGGCCACTAGAAAATGTAAAATCGAATATGTAGCTCACACTATTCTTCTTTTGGATCACACTGCTGTAGAATGACTTCTCTCCCATAGTCTGGTGCAGGCGGGGGACGGTGCACAGGGAGATGGTGGAGGGAAGGGAGTTATGAGCTTTCCTGGGATTCCAATAATCTGAAAATTCACCAGCCTATTGAGTGACATTGATAGGGATAGAATAGGATAGTTAGTTATATAGGCAGTTGTAGAGGTCCCGGTAGGGGATTATAGATAGAGAGGGAAACCTAGGAAACTTTGGGAGACCACTGTAAGTTAATGATAGCTCGAGAAAGCTATCAGAAAAATAAAAATAAAAATAAATTAAAAAAAAAAAAGAAAGCTATCAGAACATTGTGGAATGAAGCAGCCTTGCTTAACTACAAAGCTATAAAAAAAAAGCACAAGATATGCCCCAGGTCATTAGGTGAAAGAAAAATGTTACCACCTTTCTGCTGATTTGCATAAGCACTATGACAGTCCTAGTTTGACTTCCTAGGGTCAGAGACTCTCCTGCCCAATACTAAGGAAGGGCTAGTGATGTAAGCCTGACATCTACTCGAAGAAGGCAGTCTTTTCCCCTCCTCCACTTTCCTTTGATCATAAAATTGTAGCCCACTTAAACCTTGGGGCAGAGCCTCTTTCCTGCCCGCTTCCATCTCTCACAAGCGTCCTATATTAATAAATCTACTTCTTGCCTACCACTTTGCCTCTCACCGAATTCCTTCTGCACTGAGACACAAAGAACCTGAGCCTCAGTAAGTCCAGACACCAGGTGAGTGATTCTAATTAAAAGACTGTGGGTTCGAGTCCCAACCTGGGTTTAGGCTGGGTTCAAGTCCCGGCATGTGGGTTCAAGTCCCAGTCTGAGGTGCACGGTTTCAACATGATCCTGGTTCCCATAATCCTGAGAGAAGCCTGGACCTAAACTGAGCTGGGAAGACCACCACACTGAGGGTAAACGGAATTTTCTTTATTATTTTTATTTGGTGGGAGTTGGCTGCAGAGAGAGTGGAGCCCATTTTACCCACTCACTCATTCATCCATTCATTCAGTCAGTCATTCACTTTTCATATTCTATCTCATTGATTTGGAAGCTTACTAAAGTGGAGAGCTTGGTAATGGTGTTATCCAAAAAACTGGGTTCACCTCTTGATGGGGGCTGAGGCAAAAGACACAGCCAAGCCAAAATTTGGAGAAGGAAGGATTTATTTCTTGCAGCAAGTAAGGAGAACACCGGCATCTTTCCCAAAGCAGTGTCTCCCCAAACAGCAAAACTGGGGACATTTTAAGCTAAGGGTACATGCCTATTCATGGAGGGGCTTGGGTGGTTCACAGAATCCAAACTTTAGTTGATTGTGTTAGGTAGTTAGTCTGACATTAGCAGCAAGGAGGTGACTGTGGTGAAAGATGAGAGGGGAGTAGTCACATTATACCCCAACCATCTGGGGACACTCCCCTGACTCCACCCAAAACGGGCGAAACTATGGTCGTGTGGTGGGCAGTTTATCTTGATAAAGAGGGGCACCGTAACACGCGGGAACTTCCCAGGGCTGTGCATGCCCAGACCAGACAGGCGTATAACCTATAGTAAACCCGCCCAGGTGGGCGTTTCTTAGCGACTCAGGGTGAGACCATGCGCAACAGTGAACTTGTTACATAGCTGGGGACTGTCAATCAAATAATGATCCCCTGTCCCTCACCCATGATTGCACCCCGCCTCCCCGCAGAACGCTCCTTATACACCTTTAAGCCTGTACAGGAATGCTGGTTTCACTTTGCAGAAACAGCCCGCGCTCTCTCTCTCTAAGAGTGTAACTATGCTTTAAATAAACTTTGCTTTGCACTTAAGCCCGAAGTGGTAGTCTGCAATTCTTTGCTTGCTCTCACGAGGACCGAGATTGCTGGCCCGGGTCTTCCATTGACTTTGGTCGAAGCCATTTGACACAATGCACGCCAACCCGGTAACAATTGAAGTCACTAGGGTTAGAAAAGGTCAACATCATCATCTTTTAGGTTCCAGTTGATCTGGTGGTTGAGGCTTCAGGCTAATCTTTACCACTGAAACAGAACTGGGAGTCTTTACCACTGATGTATTCTCTTTGCTGTTTTTACTTCTCTAGCCTGACAACAGGCAATGTTTCTGCATTCTTTCGTTCCCTTAAGATCATTAATTACTGAGACCTGTTCAAAGGCAAGCACTGTGGCCAGGCTTAGATCACAGAAGGTCTTAGGCCCAAAATGGCTTCTCTTCTGTCAAGAAAGCTCTGCCTGGTTCTCTTTCTCCAGGACACCCCCCTGCCCCACTTTATCTGCTTACAGTGGGAGCTGAGGAACATAGGTTTTTAAATAGGAGGATGGACAGCATTCCAAGCTACGGAGAGAAACATGGAAAAGAGGTCAGGGAAGGTAGAGGAGAGACACATGAGCGCAAGAGACAGGGGCCAACATTCAGGTTATATCCAAGAGCTTTCTCTTCCTTATTTCCTATGCACGTGGCACAGGAAGGCTTTTTTATTTTTTTATTTTTTTTTAAGAAAGTTTGCCCAGAAGTTACATGTGAACTCTTCTCACTACATACCATTCCTGTCAGCACTTCTTGACACCTCATGAGCATTCAAGACCTGTAGGAATTTCTGCTTTGCCAAATAAATAAATAAATAAATAAATAAAACAAATCAAATTAAAGATTAGGAGGGAGTTGTCATCAATTCCTGCTCTTTTTTGCCAAGTCATGGAGCAAAATTATTCTACTTTAGCAAAGGCATGGAAAATGAGCTGGCTAGTGATGGGGTCCAGGACGTGCTACCCTGAACTATGGCATCTTAACCTATGGAATATTTTTAGCTGAAGGAGTTTGAAAAAACAGCAGAAGCATGAAGGACATTCTGACCTTCCCTCTCCCCTTCTCTCCTGAACCAGGTCATAAAACCTTCCTGTAAGCGGTGCCCTCCGTATACCTGGAGGCAAGGAGCATCTTTATCTCTGAAGACAAAGGGACATGGAGAAGACGCTGAACAAACAGGCCTTGCCAAGTCTCCCCCAGTTTACTCCGCTTCCATCACACTCCTTGACCTATCATATTTCTCCTGACTGTCCACTATTCATCAAACAGCATAAAAATATGCAGGTTCAACTGTTTCTCTGGGTCTTCATTTCCTTACGAAGCCTCCCACATCACATAAAACTGACAGTAAATGAGCTCGTATGCTTTACTCCTGTTCATCTGTTCTTCTCAGTTTAATTTTCAGACCCAGCCAGAGACCTTAAGAGAGTAGAAGAAAATGTTCTCTTTCCCGACAATAGATTCTTGAAAAGTACAGAAATCTGAATTTCTTTTGGACCAAATTGGGACTGAGTTGTCTCCTGTGTAAAAATCACGTGCAGGTCCTCTCACTGGATGCACAGGATGAAGTCTTTTTAACAAGGTTCTTTAGAGTTGTTTGCGTCTCTCAAATGAACCCCTTAGAGACTGAGTTACTCAGAACTAAAATTAACTGCAGCCTCTCACTTCCCAGATTCATAATAACCCGGCACAGTACGGGAAGATGTTGGTAGGCATCCTAATCTCCCTGGGTTGACCTCTTGACCGTCCTCCTTATCACTACAGCAAAGCACATTTCCTTCCCAGGGAGGAGACGCAAAACTATTCCAAGTTGGCAGAACGGCCGGAGGAGATAAGATGGCACTGCATTAACCTTCCCACCCAATATGCTCCTGGTTCCAAAAGGAGGGAAAACCAGACTCAAATTAATTGGGGGTTATTAATGACATACTTAGGGCAGGTCACAGATTTTAGTCTGACTCTCCCTTCCAGGTCTGGACATCTCCAGCAATGCTTTCTCTGGGATAAAGGGGTAGGTGGGTGATGCAGCTTATTTCTGACCATCTAAGATTCAAGAGACAAATCCATCTTATGGTACCTGCCAGCCAACAGCTTTCTCAAATGCTGACACAAAAACACTTTAAAGGCAGACCACGACGGGAGATCCGAAGTAAACCATGGACAAAGGACTTGGCAGAGATAACTGGTCACTCACAAGTGCCACAGTGGTACCCAGTAAAGTTGAACTGGCCATAAATCAGCTGGGCAATCATAACCTTAGCTTTTGTTGAGTGCATTAACAGGACAGAAAGGACATGGTATCTCCCAAACCAGAAATGAGAAAATAGAATGTGTTCCATATGCTTTGCCCTATGTTATCATAATCTAACCAGCTTATTATAAAGCCATCAATCTATCCACTTTGTACTAGTGCTTATCATTTCTGGCTGCAGTTCATTGAGATCCAGCTCTCTGAGGTATCCCTGTTCCAAGACTCCCTTTTTCAGTGAGAACTGTAGTTCTAAGGCTGAATTCCTGCCAATTCCTGTTTAAGACCAGGTGTAGTAGCTTGATGTTTAAGTTAATTAATTTAAATGCAATTTAATTAATTAATGCTCTGCTTGCATCCATACTCTGTCCTGTAACTTTCGAGCCCCTCCCACTCTGGCTCTGGACTTGGCCGTGTGACTTGTTTAGGCCACTAGGAAGTTAGCAAAGTGGGGAAAGCAAAGGCATGGGAAACGTTTTCACATGTCTGCCTCCTCTGTCGCTTCTCTGGGATTCCCTGGAATCACAGGCACACATGAGCTGGCTTAGTGGAGAGATGGGAGAGACTCCTCAGCAGAGGCCACTTCAGACCAGCCAGCCCCAGGCAATGTGCCGGCACACCTCAAAAAATGAGCTGTCCCGGCCCAGACCAGAAAGTCTCCCAGTCAACCCACAGATTAGTGAGACATTTTTTAAAATAATAATAATGCTTTAAGGCACTGAGTTTTGGAGTGATTGTTATACAGCTGTATTATGGGAATAACTGAGAAGAAGGGAAGGTGATAATTGAATATTTGAATTTGTTGTTGTTGTTGAATAAGAACTAATAATACATCTTGCCAAATGAGTGTAAATACACCTTACCATTGATGACATAATTTGCTATTTGACCGTCTTATGTCTTATGCCAAAATTTGACATTCCCTAAAACTTGGCTCAGAGACTGGAAATATTGGGGGAGCTGCCCTGCTCCTCCCCTGAGATCTGGGGGCATTCAGCGTAAGCCTGTCTCCTGGGCCTTGGGCTGGGACAGCATCAATTTCTTCCCTTCTGCAGAAAGCAGTGTGTCCTCTCCTGGATTTCTGGCAGTCCTCTCTCAAGCTAATCCTACATGGGCTCCAAAAAAATCAAGTTCGTATGCTTGATATGATATTAATTTCTTTCCTTTATACCTATCATAAATTTGCCTGTCTCTTGTCTTGAAGAGAAAGTGTATTTGCGAAACTTTTAAGCAGAATGAATGTTGATGATCATCAATTTTCTTATTTGCATAAGGACCTGTCTTTCTCAAAAGGAAATATCTGGGCACTGCTAATTAATTTTTTAAAGCAAAAAACAGCACTTCCTGTTTGAGGCAGGTCAAGGGGAGCACAGTGAAGAGAACCCCTCTTCTCTGGACCTTCTCTTTCCCTCTCCCAAAGCCCCCAGAGGAGCCCCAGGCACCCAGGATCAGTGTTTCTCAAACTTTACCAAGTGTAGGAATCACCTGGAATCTTGTTAAAATTCAGATTCAATATCTCTGGATGGGGGCCTGAGATTCTGCATTTCTCACAAGCTCTCAGGTGATATAACACAGCTGGTGCAGGAGCACACTTTGTGTGGGAAGGCCCTAGAACATTTCAGAGCAACTCAAAAAACACTGACGTTTCCCAGTCCCTCCTTTTGCAGAGAGGGGGTGTGACTCCAGGAAGGTGACATTTAAGGTCAGGCTGGGACTCCCCACACACATATGAGTGTTCTCTCTTCTCATCTCTGTCTCTGACCTAAATCCTCGCAGGTTCATATCCGACAATAAAAGTCCTAGTTAATAAACATGTTGATCTAGGCTTCATATATGCTTTTTCTTTCTGCTGAGATGTTTTAACTCACGAAAAGAATCTCTGGTTTTAAACTCAGCTAGTTCCAAGAAGTTTTGCAGAATAAAAATCCTTGCAAAGATGTCCAGTTTAAAATAGCATCTGTTACAACACTGTACGTGCCACTAAAACACATACAAATCCACAGAAGATAAAACAAGCAAAACAAATGATCACATGACCCCAAAACGAAGGGTGCCAAGTGGCCTAGTTCCAGAATTTGGAAGGAATGTCCTCTCTCTGTAAAGTCATTGAGAGGGGGTTGTTCATGTTTTGCTTCGTGACACAGAGCAGCTCTACTTACTGGGAGAAAAGAAGAGAAAAATGCTTCTCATGAGTCTGACCCTGAGTCCCAGAGCCTTGGCATCTAACCCCCCAGCAAAGCCACAGCCCATTCTAGTGAGAGAACCACGTGGGGGGGAGACACACCCAGCCCAGCAACGTCACACTGGATGAAATCCACACGTCTGGACTGGGAGCTGTACACACAGCATTAGCTCAGGGTCCAGCCTTGACCTGAGAAAGAGCTTCCCCATCACCCATGTGGACAGAATGCTGAGCTTAGGCCAATCCACTGGCTCTGTGCCCTGCCCCAGGTCCAGAGAAAAACTCCCCTCAAGGATAAACACAAAATGCTCAGATATGATCTCCTTAAAAATTCTGCAGATCAAGGGAAAGAGGATTTTATGCTAAAAAGTCAGAGGATGAGCACAATGGAAGGAGCAGAATGTTTTACCTCCTGCGCCCACTTTGCCTACAAGGCTCTCAGCCACCTCCTCCATCACTAGCTCGCTCCTGCTCTTCATTCAGGTTTTAGTTTCAATGTTACCTTCTCAAGGAGTCCATTCCTTACCCCCAGATCACATACTTTCAGGGTACCCTGTGATTTTGTCAGGATATAATTATTTGTGGGATTATTTTGTTTAATGTCTATGACTGATAAAGATGCTACTGAGCATGAAATAGGTGTTCAGCAAATAATTGTTGAATGAATGACTGAATCCCCATTGACAAAAAAGTTATGTCTTAATCCATATAAAATAGAAACAGAAAATCAAAACAAAACAAAAAGAAGATGAAATATAAAACCTCAAAGTAAGGTACAAAAGGTGAATGAGGAGATAGGAAAGGCTTTTAAGGACACTGATGTTAGAAAATCCAATAAAAATCCTCACTAGAGGGAAGAGAGCAGATCCAACATCATTGAGAATTTAATCCATGAGGCAGAGACTGCAAAGGATAGAATTGAGAGGTTTTTTTTTTTTCTCAGAATTTAAAGAAAAAAGATAAAGAGATGAAAACAATGTGGTAGAATATCATATATAAGAAGCTAAAGAATAAAAATCTAGCTTCAGAGTTATAAACATACCTGGTGAGACAAAACAAAAGAAAATCAGAAACAAATACAATAAAGACTAAGTTTAAATGAGAAGAGGTCAATAAACTACCCAAGTATGATGGTTAAAAAAAGTTCACACATTCCAGCAAAAAGAGTAAGGAAAAAACCCACAGCTAGACACCTGCTAGATGCATTTTTGAATACGTAGAATACAAAATAAATAAATAAATAAAAACAAAAAATCCAACAAAACAAGGTGAGGAAGACAAATAACCTCAAAAGAAAGAAAAATAGCACTAGTAGATAATGGTGCAGGGTCTAGAAGCGACAAGGATGGTAAACCAGTAATTTTATACACAGGCAAATCACTATTTGTGGGAAGGAAGAAAAATAAAATAGTAAGCATGCAAGACTTCAGAAATTATATCAATCCTATACCCTTTCTGAATTATATTAATAATAAATTACCAAAAGTTTACATTCCTGCTCAATGAAAGATGATTCAAATTAGTGTCATGTTTTATTGTTCAAATATACACTTGCTATGTAAATTTAGCAGTCATAAAATGGTATGCATAAAATAACAGCTCACTAATGTATAAATTAAAAACTTTAAGATGAAATGGACAGAATTACAACTAATGGAGAAGACTTTAAACAAAGCGTTTCAGGTTTTGATAGATGAAGAACACAGAGGTAGATGAAGTGATAAACAAGTGCATAAAGAAATTAAATAATATAAAATAAAATGTGTAGGGAAGGGCTGAAAGATATAATTTGTAAACAAAAAAATGCACCTCTTTTCCGTCTTGCCTTGAAACTATTACAAAAATTTATCATGTATTAAACATCAACAAAACTTTGCAACTTGTAATTAACAAAAATTACGTTTGTCACATTTTCTAGCACAGATGTTTTACAACTAGAAATTGCCAGTAAAATTTTAAACAAGATAAAAATAAATCAGCCTTTTGGAAAAGATGGATTTTGTCATAATTTTAGTGGAGCCCTAGATATGAGTGTGAGTTTTCACCTTAAATTATGTGACCTGAAGTTTAAGATACTTCAGTACAAGTAGAGAATAGACACATGTATGTTCATCTCGATCTATACCACTGGTGGACATTCAGTTGCCTTGGGTAACAATCCACCCTCTAGGGAGTTTGTTAGCATTCCATTAAAGCCCACACTCTAAGGGTGATTACTACAAGTTCTGCAGAAATGTTGACCTCAGAACAACACCTAAGTTTTTGTTAATTAGCATAATTGATATCAGAAATGAATTTTCTTTAGTAAGCCTAGTAGTCTCCCTAACGGTCACAATGGATTTTAGAAATGAGTGTATCCTGGTGTTGTTAATTGTGCTCAGGATATTTGGGTTGGTTAGAAATAAGTGAGAGCCATTCAGACCTGTACATGCAGAGAGCATAGAATTCAGGGTCTCCTGGAGTCTTCTCAATCAGGAATGGTACCCTAAGCTTGATTTGTAAAATGATTCAGCCTTCAGCAGATAATGAACAGGATTCTTAGTTGTCTGAGTCCATTGTAGGCTTAGCTGCAACTTGCTGCCATTGTCTTGGGTGGATATTTTATGGAAACTACTATTAAGTCACCAGAGAGTAGAGACAGAGCTTTTACTGGGCCTGCAGAGCAGAGTGTGTGGACTCTTAAGTCTGCTTGCTAATAAATGTCTGTAGGTGAAGCAGAACTAACTAGATCTGAGACTTGGCTTCACTGCAGATTTTAGCAGGTTCTCCACTATGGTTGCTGCTGAAAGTCCCCCCAAAGAATAAACTGGCTGAGCTTGACCTCCTCAATTTAAGTCAGTCCCTAATCGGGCACAGCAATGCTTCAAATATACCAAGTTAATGGCCTATTTTGACCTGTTGTACGAACTTTTAAGTATAATAGCACAATTTTTCACCTCACTGATTTAGGGTAAAATATTAGCAACAGTAATTAGTATACTGCTAGTTATAAAGACACAAATGTGGCTATTATAATTAACAAACTCATTTTCTAATTTTATCTCATTTACGTTAAATGTAAACTAAATAGCCACATATGGCTTGTGGCTACCGTATTGGACCTCAGAGATATAGAACATTTCAGTTATAACAGAAAATTCTATGGGGGTGACACCAGAGTCAAGAAGGTGATAGCATGACTCTCCTGACACATTGTTTCTCTTGACTGCATTCATAGCCCCAATCAATAGGATCCCTGTATTTTCCTTGTACTGTAACTGTGTATTTCCTTCCCACTCCGAATCTGGACTTGGTTATGTGACTTGCTCTGGCCAGTGAAACAAGAGGAAATGTGACACAAGCAGAGACTTTCTTGCCCTTGTTTTTCTGCAATGATCATGAGGACATGCCCACACTGGCCTGCTGCAGAGATTTGAGAGACATATAGAAAAGACCCATGTTGTCCCAAGTGAGGCCATCCTAGACCAGCGAGCCTCTAGCTGACTCCCCAGTTGACTGCAGGTGGATGTGTGGGCTGGCCCAGTCAAGGTCAGTAGAACCACCCAGTTGACCTACAGACTCACAAGAGACAATGAATGGCTATGGTTTTAAAGCACTAAATCTTGGGGTGGCTTGTTATATTTGTCCTGAAGAGTCAGTCACAATCAAACTCAACTATTGCCCTAGTTGTTAAACTCAATTAGATAAGAGGAAATAAAAGTCTGGGGAAGTTTGGGCAGATGAAGGATGGTGTTATGGACTGCATGTTTGTTTTCTCCCGAAATTCACATTTGAAGTCTAAATACTCAATTTGATGATATTTGGAAGTGGGGCCTTTGGAAGAGAATTAGATTATGAAGGTGGAGCCCTCATGATGGGATTTGTGCCCTTATGTTAATATCTTAAGAGACATGAGATATTCTCTCTCTCTCTCTCTCCCCACACCCTCCTTTCTCCATCAGTGTCCCCCACCTCTTGCCATGTAAAGAAAGAAACTGGGAAGAGGACCCTCTCCAAGAACCCAACCATGCTGGGACCTTGATCTCAGACTTTCTGCCTCTGGAAATATGAGAACTGAATGTTTGTTGTTCAAGCCACTCAGTCTCTGGTATTCTATTATGGTAGCCAGAACTGACTAGGACCGATGGCATGCCCCATTCCTCAGGTAGTTATTTTGACCCTCTCCCTCCTCCCCATTCAGGGAAGTGCCTGCAAAGGAGTTTCTGGTCCCTCTCTACTCAATTACTTACCCCTCCCACAGAAGGAGGAGTTGATAATCAGATGGACCAAAGTATGAAAATTTTACTGGGTCAGGTATCATAGGCATAGGGATTCTGTCTAAAAAAGGCAGTGTCTAAGACCCCACACATCCTCTTTCACTTACTGGTCCGCATGAAGAAGCTTACTGCTTACTGTCAACGTGTTCTAAGCACACAAGGAAAGGCTATAGACCTGCTTTCCAGAGGAAAGCACCATTCTTGCCCATGTGACCAACTGGAAAAGAGTTGGCAGAATCACTTCACTGAAGCAACATTATTTAGATTCTGAATAGGACATGGGTGACAACACACTTTGGCTCCAGAACTAAGACCAGCTCAGCTGTAATTTGAATATGGGATTAAGCTGTCTGACACTTGAGGGCCATAAACTAACAACACTGTTCTTTGCTTCTCTTTTGGCTATTGATCCTTGTGTACATTTTTTGCTTGGTCAAGTCCTACCAGGAAAGGAGGAATAAGAGAAAGCCAATGCCTCACAGCTTGTTAAAAGTAATCTAAATTGATTTAAACTCAACTGTGGCTACCTTCCCTTATTCTATGTGTCCCACTTCTTAAATAGACATCCAACAGGCAACATTTCAGACATTGTGATTAAATTGGTTTGGAGAATTATCGTACAGAGAGGTGTTGAGAAAAGAAGACATGAACAAATTGTCTATTCTTGGAGAGTACACACTTAGATTTGCAGTTCAGGTTGAGAAAGTGATTAATAGGAATAAAATCACTTTAAAATATTGGTGTTATGACAGCAAGATGAGCAAAGGCACAGAGGTGGAGAAAATATCACCTTAAATGAAACACTTGAGATAGAGTTTGTACCTTTAAATAAACTCAGGCTGCCTACAATCAAAAGAAAAAGCAAGAGGAAATCAACAGAGATCCTATACAAAACGTTGGTGATCCAAAGGGTGCAAGGTATCAGACATTCATGGAGTAAATGAAAGAGCTTTTTGGTTCCTCATTCAAATGTGAGAATGTAGATTTGGAGCAAAGGTATTGAGAAGTAGCATTCTGCTTTACAGCTCAAAAGTTATCAGAATATGATCTTCCTATTGACAAATCAGACCTGGGGTAGGGGGCAGTGGGGCATGGAGAGACTGAATGAATGGATAAATGGAGTTTGTGTCAGCAGAGATTTCAATGTAGTGCCAAAGCAATTGTTTCTTCAAATTTCCCTCAAATAAATGACAAGTAAGGCCAGTCTAAGCAAAATTGTGAATCAAAGCCCATCTCTATTCTTGCCCCAACCTCCCAAAGCTTGCTTTCCAATCATCTTCACTCTATCTCAACTCACTTATGTCAACATTCTAGTTGATCTCAGACAATCCTATGTTTTGATGATTTACTATTCAGCATAAATTTAAAGTAAAGCCATTAAGTCTTCCCACAGAGGATGCTAGCAACTCTCCTTACCTTGAGTGCTCCTCACGTGTAATACCCAAGACCTGAATCAAAAGACCAGACTGCTCCCACAACTGGATTCAACCAGGTACACTCAGCAACACAGTAGATGTTAGTCACTTACTGCTGTGTAACAGATCACTCCATAAGTTAGTGGCTTGGGACTTCCGTGGTGGCGCAGTGGTTAAGACTCTGTGCTCCCAATGCAGGGTGCCCAGTTTTGATCCTTGGTCCAGGAGCTAAATCCCACATGCATGCCACAACTAAGAGTTCACATGTCACAACTAAGGAGCCACCTGCTGCAACTAATGAGCCCACGTGCCACAACTAAGGAGCCGGCAAGCCACGACTAAGGAGCCCTCAAGCCACAACTAATAAGCCCGGCTGCCACAACTAAGGAGCCAGTGAGCTGCAACTAAGGAGCCCGCCTGCCACAACTAAGACCCAACATAACCAAATAAATAAATAAATAAATATTTTTAAAAAGTGGCTTAAAACTATAATCATCATTTATTATCTGTTATGGTTCCTGTGGTCAGGAATTTGGGGCTGACTCAGCTGGGCAGTTCTGGCTTAGGGTCTATCATGAAGCTGCAATCAGGTAGTGGTGGAGACCAGTGTCACCTTTAAGCCTTCTTCACTCACCTGTCTGATGACAGGGCTGCAGAGACTTAAACAACTGGTGACTTGAATATCTGGGGCTCCTCAGGCTACAATCTCTATCTCATGCAGTATTTCCACATGGTTTCTTCAGAATGGTGGCCTTGGTGTAGCTGAACTTTTTACATCTCAGCTCATGGACCCAAGGTGCATGTCTGAAGAAAGAACCAGGTAGTAGCTGTGTAATCATCTCTAATTTAGCTTTAGAAGTCATATAGAGTTATTTCCACCCTACTTTATTGAATGAGGCAGTTGAAGACTTGTCCAGGATCAAGGGAGGAGTGTCAGCATCACAGTATAAGAAGAGCTTGTACACAGATTGGTGCAGATGTTTCTGGAAAATGCAACCTGTCACTTCTCTGTTGGTAACCCACAGAGCTCTTCAATCTGTCCTGTCTGATTAAACATTATAATGAACATAAATGAAGTCAAATCAACGAGTTTATTAAAGCTAGTAGAGAATGTTAATGTAAGATATATCAAAATCAATATCCAGAATTATCTCTTGGCAGACTTGGACTGCTGAATTGAAAATAACAGGATGAAGTTTATAAAGGGCCATGTGTGACGTTTAAAAATAATTCTATGAATATACAATAAGGAACTCCTGGGTTGGCAGGAGTTCCTATGAGAAAGAGCTAGGAATTTTAGTGAATCATAAGCATGATATGTATAAGAGTGGGATGTGATTGCTTAAACAAATGAGAAGCTGATCTACACTTAGGTTGTATTTATGGTATATAGTGTTCATATTATGGGAAGTAAAAGCCCAACATCCCCTGCATTCATTTAATCATTCATTTGTTCCATTGATGTTTATTGAGCTCCTACTATTTGCTAGGCACTGTCCTAGGTGCTAACAATATAGCAATGTACAAACACCCACAAAACCCTACCCTCATAGAACCTGAATTCAAATGGAAAGGACAAATAATGAGCCTGACAAAAATAAGAGAAAAAAATAAGAAGAGGATGGAAAGAAGAAAGGAAGGCAACAGGGAAGGAGGGAAGGAGGGAAAGAAGGAAAGGGAATAAATGTTGAGAATGAGAGGGTTACAATTTTGGATAAGTTGGGTAGAGAAGTCTTCGCTGAGAGGGGCTATTTGAGAAAATATATGAAGGACGAAAGTGAGTGAGCCATGCATACCTCTGGAAGGAAAATCCCAGAGAGAGGAAATATCTGGGCTAGAGGTCCTGAGGCAGTGATGCCTGGCAGTGAGAATCCCAGTGTAGCTGGAACAAAGTGAGCACATTGGAGAGTAGTAAGAGACACAATCAGAGAAGTGATGAAGAGCCGTTTTCCAGGCCCCCATGGGTTACTCTCTGAGCACTGGATCTCACTCTGAATAAAGAGGGAAGCAGCTTAGGGCTTGAACAGGGAAGAAATATGATCTGACCTGGAATTTAACCAGCTCAGCAAGAGTGGCCACTGTGCTGAAGGGCTGCAGGGAGATTAGTTAGGATATATTTTCAATAATCCAGAGAGGATATGGTGGCGGCTTAACTTATGATGGTAACAGTGAAGGGTCTGAGAGGTGGTCAAACTACGGGCATATCTTGAAGGAAGAGTAATAACGTTTTCTTGTTTATCAGATACGATTTATGAAACAGAGAAGTCAATGATAATACCAAAAGTTTGGGCCTGAGCATTTGCTGAGGTAAAGAAGATTGCAAATGAGCAAGTTTGTGGTCAAATAATGGCAGCTCAGCTTTGGATATATCTATTTTAAATACCTGTGAGACAACCCATTGGATATATCAATCAGGAGGGTGGTTAAAAGAGTCTGTAGTTCAGGAGAGAGGTCCAGGCTGATAAGATAAATCTGGCAGACATTGATAAAGGTATTTAAATCCATATCTCTTGTTGAAATAACCAAGAGAAAGAGTATAATAAGTTCCAAGGACTAAGCTCCTGTATACCCTAAACTTTAGTGACTGGGAAGATAAAGAGTGGAAAATAGAAGAGAAAACCAGGCAAATATGGTCCCCAGAAAGCCAAATGGAAAAAGCATTTCATGTAAGAAAGGAGCTGATCATCTGCTGCTGAAAGCTCAAGTGAAAGAAGGAATTAGATTGAACTTATGAGATTTGTAAATGTAGAAATCATTTGAGACCTTGATGGAAGCAGTTTTAATGGTATAAAGAGGGCAGAAATTGATGGAGTGAGTTCAAGAGAGAATGGAAGACAGAAGAACTAATAACCCTTCAAGGATTTTACTGTAAAGGGAAGGATAGAAGTGAGGTGATGGCTGGATAGAGAGAATTATTGTTAGGAATGAAAAAATAACCATGTGCTTCCAGTGTGAGAATTCTGGTAAAGGAAAAATATTATGAAAGAGAAAGAAGAAGACTTCCTGGATTGATGACCTTGAGAACTTGAGGAAGGGATGGGATCTAGTGGGCAAATGGAGGTACTGCCCTTCGCTAGGAGTGTAGGGCATTCAGGCATGCTAATAGGAGAAAAGCTAAATAAAAAGGCATGGATGCAAACAGATGGGTATAAGTGCTGATGGGAGATTGTAGGAGTACTATTCTGAATGTTTCCATTTTCCTTATGAGATGGAAAGCATGGCCATCATCTGAGAGTAAGATGAGGAGGGAGGTGTGGAAGGTTAGGGCAGAGATGAGAGTGTTTGGAATGGTTTTCTTGAAGGTTGGGAGAATGAATGAATGGAATAAATAAAAGTGCCATGTCCTGGTAAGACACATTTGAGGTTGATGACCATGAATGAATGTGAGACCCATCAGTATGGCTGTGTATTTTTCTCCAGCCACTTTCTGCTACAGGTGAGCAGGTAGAGGGGAGGAAGAAAGTTGGATTTAGCAAGGTTGTGGCTTAGTTTAGCAAGTATCTCAACAAGGGTGTTGAGTCTGTAAACAAGACTGTAATGATAATGGTTAGTCGTGGAATTTAAGCTGGATAAGGAGAAAAGTGAGGGTTTTAGGTAGTTGTGAGGGACTGAGAGAAGGTGGTAGTACCAGCTTAGAGTTCTCAGTGGGATCTAGGAACTAGTGTAGCTGGTGGACTAGAGAGATTGGGAGAAAGGTGAGGAAGTGGTTGGGGAGACGTTTGACTCTGAGATAATAGAAGAGGATGCCGTCATTGGCAATGACAATGCCTAGAGGATGAAGATGCAAAGTGAGTGAGGTAGGGTGCAGGACAAGAATGTAGCAAGACAGAGCAAGTAACTGAGCTACCAAGGAATTGAAACCAGCGAGCCTGGCAATTGCCCAGGAGCTAAAATGTTCAAGGAATATGAACAGAGAGCTGGGAGTCTACACATAATTGCAACAAGGAAGGGGAAACCAGTGGAATAAGGTAATGACATGAGAGTCAAGTTGAGGGATGGTATTTAGAGAGGGATCAGAGAGATTTTGAAATGGCAATAAGGAGCAAACAGGACACTCACTCATCTTCAAAACCAGTGGTACCAACAATGTGAGAGAGAAGACAACTACCAGTTGAGTTGCAAGGGAAGTAGGGTGCGTCCCTTAAGGCTTTCCATTAGAATGAGAAGTGAAGGGAATGTTCCCAGGAGAAGGTGAGATTATGAGGGATTTTACTCATGACTCTGAGTCCTATGGGTACAGTCGGATGTTTGGGAAATGGAAAGAGTGGGCTATGGGGTCAGAAAAGATGAGGTACAGAGTCATGTGAGAAATAAAGAATTCCCTGGGAGACCTGGGCTTCTTAAAGTTACTGACGTTTACAGGGGATACACGTTATAGTGAGATTAGTCCTCATAAATCCAAGGCACAGAATGGTCTCCAAACTGAAGGTTGGAAGGAGGAAAAGGTGAAAGCTCTTGCAAGCAGTGTGCAGACTCCCATGTCTGGAGTTCTCTGTTCAATGCCTGATGCTATTTTAAGAGAATATAGATGAACTAGAGTCCATCAAGGTGAGCAGGCCCAGAGCAAGGAGAATCCAAGGGAATTCCATTTTAGGAAAATCGATACAAGAAACTGAGAAGGTTTCATAGGTCCTTTGGGAGCAACTGTCTTCAAGTATCAGGAGTGTTGTAATGTAAAGGAGGGTTTCACTTGTGCCTCATTGCTCCAGAAAACAGAACTTGAACCTGTTGGCTGGAAGTTATAGGGAAATAAGTTCCTGCTGCTTCCCGATGATGAAGCAAACGACATCTATAGAAAGTGTGGTCCAAAAACCAGTGCTGATCAGCAAACTACTGGTTACCAATCTGTGATGAGGGAAGTATAAACCTTGAGAGTGGGCACTTAGAAACTTTTATAAGCAATTTTTCTGTGTTATGTTTACTCATTTTTTGAAGCTCAGTTTTAATTGTTTACTCAAATGTGTTTTACGTGTCTTTTCATTTTATTTTTCTAGTATTTTATTTTTATTGTATTTTGTAAAAATGTTAGTCCTCAGTGGAAAGGATTAAAATAAAAAAGATTTGTCACCGTAGCTGGCTAGAGAGATTGAACTAACCTGGAGTATCACAGGAGGCATTTAACTGTCTATTCAAGAAAGTCTTCAAGGGGACACCAGACAGAGCCTGCCATTCAGAGTGGGAGAGTGAATGGAGATCTGGAGAGTGACCTGGCTGTCCCTGTACTGAGATAAAGGCAGGTCACTTGGTTTCACTGGATTTTGATCTCCTCATCCATAAAGAGGAATGATAGCACTTTTATCTATCCCATAGAGTTAAGACTCAAATGACAAAAACCATGGAAGGAATTCTGGAAAAATACTATAATCTATATATAAGGAAGTTTGGGCACTGTTGTTTTCTTGTTACACACAGAGAAATCCCTACATGGAAGATCATTTGAACCGACTCCGATTACAAATGCCACATGTAGGTAAGTGCCAGAGTGGTGATGTCATAATCACTTTAGAAAGCATTTTTTTTTAATTGAAGTATAGTTGATTTACAATGTTGTGTTATTTTCTGCTGTACAGCAAAGAGATTCAGTTATACATATATATGTATATATACATATATATATACACATTCTTTTAAAAATTCTTTTCCATTACGGTTTATCACAGGATATTGAATATAGGTCCCTGTCCTATAAAGTAGGACCTTGTTGTTTATCCTTCCTATATATAATAGTTTGCGTTTGCTAACCTGAAATTCCTAATCCATCCCTCCCCACCCCACCCCCTCTTCGGCAACCACAAGTCCGTTCTCTATGTCTGTGAGTCTGTTAGAGAGCACATTTTAAAATTAATTAATTAAATTTAAAATAGACAAAAATATATAAATGTATATAAAAACTGATCCCCAGGTCTCATTCCCAGAGGTGCTGATGCAGTACATCTAAGATACTGTCTGCAAATCTATATTTTTAACCGACTCCCCAGGTGATTCTAATACACAGCCAGACTTGAAAAACAGTAAATTAGGCTATTTCTAAAATCTTTTCCTCTTATTTTGTGATCAAATGTTAATGCCAAATGATTATTTTTTCCAGATATGTGGGCATCCTTTGAGAAAGAGTTAAATGTTTGAAATGAGAATAAAATTTTAGGGATCAGCCAGTGGGTGAACCAAATGTGTTAGTCATAGTCTGCTCTGCCTATGTATACATTCAACTCAGCAGGGAAGGCCTTCAAAATAGTATGGAAAACTCAGGGTTGCTAACTCTTCACTTAGCTGGGGCCCCTCAGAGTGTGTGTAATGTGTGTGTGTGTGTGTGTGTGTGTAAATCAATTGGAACATAGCATATATACAATAACATACATAAGGTGGAAATCTTACGTGTACAGTTCTGATAGGGACAGAGTAAAGGGACAAATTAGGTAATTAAATAGCTAATCCCACTAGGGGATTGTAAGTAAAGAAAAAAGTATGGGAGACCCCTGTAAGTTAATGATCATTCAAGAAAGCAGGTTTGGGGCTTCCCTGGTGGCTCAGTGGTTGAGAATCTGCCTGCCAATGCAGGGGACAGGGGTTCGAGCCCTGGTCTGGGAAGATCCCACATGCCACGGAGCAACTGGGCCCGTGAGCCACAATTACTGAGCCTGCGCGTCTGGAGCCTGTGCTCCACAACAAGAGAGGCCGCGACAGTGAGAGGCCCGCGCACCGCGATGAAGAGTGGCCCCCGCTTGCCACAACTAGAGAAAGCCCTCACACAGAAACGAAGACCCAACACAGCCATAAATAAATAAAAAAATAAATTAAAAAAAAAAAGTCTCTTAAAAAAAAAAAAAAAGAAAGCAGGCTTGCTTAGCAGCAAAACCCATGCAGCAGAAGCATGAAACATGCCCCAAAACAATAAAACAATGGTGGCATGAGACCCACATCCTGCCCAGTGAGCTCAGTAAGTTAATGACCCCTAGGACATGCTCTCTGCACACATAAAAAACAATAATTTATGGAAAGGTGACATTTCAAAGTGAAAGACCCTCATTGTACTGAAACTTAAAATAATTTTTCCATAGTGCCATGACAGTCCTGGCTTGACCAGGTAGGTACAAGAAAACTCCCCGGCCCAACCTGGAGAAGGAGCTGATGATGGAAGCATGATGCCTACTCAAGAAAGAGGAAGAAGGTGGTCTTTTCCTCCTCCCCACTTTTCCTTTGATTATAAAACTGTAACCCACTCTTTGGTGGGGCTAATGGTGGACTCCGGGAGGGCTCACGCCAAGGAGTACTTCCCAGAACTTCTGCAGCCAGTGTCCTTGTCCCCGCAGTGAGACACAGGCACCCCTCACCTCTGCAGGAGACCCTCCAACACTAGCAAGACAGGAGGAGGGAGCTTCAAGATGGCAGAAGAGTAAGACACAGAGATCACCTTCCTCCCCACATATACATCAGAAATACATCTACACGTGGAACTGCTCCTACAGAACACCTACTGATCACTGGCAGAAGACCTCAGACCTCCCAAAAGGCAAGAAACTCCCCACGTACCTGGGTAGGGCAAAAGAAAAAAGGAATAACAGAGACAAAAGAATAGGGACGGGACCTGCACCAGTGGGAGGCAGCTGTGAAGGAGGAGAGGTTTCCACACACTAGGAAGCCCCTTCACAGGTGGAGACTGCGGGTGGCGGAGGGGGGAAGCTTCGGAGCCGCGGAGGAGAGCGCAGCCACAGGGGTGCGGAGGGCAAAGCGGAGAGATTCCCGCACAGAGGCTCGGCGCCGACCAGCACTCACCAGCCCGAGAGGCTTGTCTGCTCACCCGCCGGGGCGGGCGGGGGCTGGGAGCTGAGGCTCGGGCTTCAGTCGGATCCCAGGGAGAGGACTGGGGTTGGCGGCGTGAACACAGCCTGAAGGGGCTAGTGCGCCACAGCTAGCCGGGAGGGAGTCCGGGAAAAAGTCTGCAGCTACTGAAGAGACAAGAGACTTTTTCTTGCCTCTTTGTTTCCTGGCGCGCGAGGAGAGGGGATTAAGAGCGCCGCTTAAGGGAGCTCCAGACATGGGCGCGAGCCGCGGCTATCAGCGCGGACCCCAGAGACGGGCATGAGACGCTAAGGCTGCTGCTGCCGCCACCAAGAAGCCTGTGTGCGAGCACAGGTCACTATCCACACCGCCCCTCCCTGGAGCCTGTGCAGCCCGCCACTGCCAGGGTTCTATGATCCACGGACAACTTCCCCGGGAGAGCGCACGGCGCACCTCAGGCTGCTGCAACGTCACAATGGCTTCTGCCAACGCAGGCTCGCCCCACATCCGTACCCCTCCCTCCCCACCCCCGGCCTGAGTGAGCTGCTCCTTTAACCCTGTCATGTCTGAGTGAAGAACAGACGCCCTCAGGCGACCTACACGCAGAGGCAGGTCCAAATACAAAGCTGAACGCTGGGAGCTGTGCGAACAAGGAAGAGAAAGGGAAATTTCTCCCAGCAGCCTCAGAAGCAGCGGATTAAAGCTCCACAATCAACTTGATGTACCTGCATCTGTGGAATACCTGAATAGACAACGAATCATCCCAAATTGAGGACATGGACTTTGGGAGCAACAATAAATATATATTTTTTCTTTTTTCTGTTTTTGTGAGTGTGTATGCTTCCATGTGTGATTTTGTCTGTATAGCTTTGTTTTTACCATTTGTCCTAGGGTTCAGTCTGCCCGCTTCTGTTTTTTGTTTTTATTTTTAAGTATAGATTTTAGCTCTTGTTATCATTGGTGGATTTGTTTTTTGGTTTGGTTGTTCTTTCTTTCTTTGTTATTATTTAAAAAATTTTTTTTAATAATTTTTTTTATTTTAATAACTTTTTTATTTTATTTATTTTATTTTATCTTTTTCTTTCTTTCTTTCTTTCTTTTTCTCCCTTTTATTCTGAGAAGTGTGGATGACAGGCTCTTGGTGCTCCAGCCAGGCATCAGGGCTGTGCCTCTGAGATGGGAGAGCCAAGTTCAGGATATTGGTCCACAAGATAACTCCCAGCTCCATGTAATATCAAACAGCGAAAATCTCCCAGAGATCTGCATCTCAATGCCAAGACCCAGCTCCACTCAATGACCAGCAAGCTACAGTGCTGGACACCCTATGCCAAAAAACTAGCAAGACAGGAACACAACCCCACCCATTAGCAGACAGGCTGCCTAAAATCAAAACAAGGCTACAGACACCCCAAAACACACCACCAGACGTGGATCTGCCCACCAGAAAGACAAGATTCAGCCTCATCCACCAGAACACAGGCATTAGCCCCCTCCACCATGAAGCCTACACAACCCACTGAACCAACCTTAGCCACTGGGGGCAGACACCAAAAACAACGGGAACTATGAACCTGCAGCCTGCAAAAAGGAGACCCCAAACACAGTAAGTTAAGTAAAATGAGAAGACAGAGAAATGCACAGCAGATGAAGGAACAAGTTAAAAACTCACCAAAACTAACAAATGAAGAGGAAATAGGCAGGATACCTGAAAAAGAATTCAGAATAATGATAGTAAAGATGATCCAAAATCTTGGAAATAGAATGGAGAAAATACCAGAAACGTTTAACAAGGACCTAGAAGAATTAAAGAGCAAACAAACAGTGATGGACAACACAATAAATGAAATTAAAAATTCTCTAGAAGGAATCAATAGCAGAATAACTGAGGCAGAAGAACGGATAAGTGACCTGGAAGATAAAATAGTGGAAATAACTACTGCAGAGCAGAATAAAGAAAAAAGAATGAAAAGAATTGAGGACAGTCTCAGAGACCTCTGGGACAACATTAAACACACCAACATTCGAATTATAGGGGTCCCAGAAGAAGAAGAGAAAAAGAAAGGGACTGAGAAAATATTTGAAGAGATTATAGTTGAAAACTTCCCTATAAAGGGAAAGGAAATAGTTAATCAAATCCAGGAAGCACAGAGAGTCCCATACAGGATAAATCCAAGGAGAAACATGCCAAGACACATATTAATCAAACTATCAAAAATTAAATACAAAGAAAAAACTATTAAAAGGAGCAAGGGAAAAAAAACAAATAATATACAAGGGAATCCCCATAAGGTTAACAGCTGATCTTTCAGCAGAAACTCTGCAAGCCAGAAGGGAGTGGCAGGACATATTTAAAGTGATGAAGGGGAAAAACCTACAACCAAGATTACTCTACCCAGCAAGGATCTCATTCAGATTTGACAGCGAAATTAAAAACTTTACAGACAAGAAAAAGCTAAGAGAAATCAACACCACCAAACCAGCTTTACAATAAATGCTAAAGGAACTTCTCTAGGCAGGAAATACAAGAGAAGGAAAAGACCTACAATAACAAACCCAAAACAATTAAGAAAATGGTAATAGGAACATACATATCGATAATTACCTTAACTGTAAATGGATTAAATGTTCCAACCAAAAGACATACACTGACTGAATGGATACAAAAACAAGACCCGTATATATGCTGTCTACAGGAGACCCACTTCAGACCTAGGGACACATACAGACTGAAAGTGAAGGGATGGAAAAAGATATTCCATGCAAATGGAAATCAAAAGAAAGCTGGAGTAACACTTCTCATATCAAACAAAATAGACTTTAAAACAAAGACTATTACAAGAGACAAAGAAGGACATTACATAATGATCAAGGGATCGATCCAAGAAGAAGATATAACAATTGTAAATATTTATGCACCCAACATAGGAGGACCTCAATACATAAGGCAAATACTAACAGCCATAAAAGGGGAAACTGACAGTAACACAATCATACTAGGGGACTTTAACACCCCACTTTCACCAATGGACAGGTCATCCAAAATGAAAATAAATAAGGCCACACAAGCTTTAAATGATACATTAACAAGATGGACTTAATTGATATTTATAGGACATTCCATCCAAAAACAACAGAATACACTTTCTTCTCAAGTGCTCATGGAACACTCTCCAGGATAGATCATATCTTGGGTCACAAATCAAGCCTTGGTAAATTTAAGAAAATTGAAATCATATCAAGTATCTTTCTGACCACAACGCTATGAGACTAGATATCAATTACAGGAAAAAAATCTGTAAAAAATACGAACACATGGAAGCTAAACAATACACTACTTAATAACCAAGAGATCACTGAAGAAATCAAAGGGGAAATCAAAAAATACCTAGAAACAAATGACAATGAAAACACAACAACCCAAAACCTATGGGATGCAGCAAAAGCAGTTCTAACAGGGAAGTTTATAGCAATACAATCCTACCTTAAGAAAGAAGAAACATCTCAAATAAACAACCTAACCTTACACCTAAAGCAATTAGAGAAAAGAAGAAAAAAACCCCAAAGTTAGCAGAAGGAAATAAATCATAAAGATCAGATCAGAAATAAATGAAAAAGAAATGAAGGAAACGATAGCAAAGATCAATAAAACTAAAAGCTGGTTCTTTGAGAAGATAAACAAAATTGATAAACCATTAGCCAGACTCATCAAGAAAAAAAGGGAGAAGACTCAAATCAATAGAATTAGAAATGAAAAAGGAGAAGTAACAACTGACACTGCAGAAATACAAAGGATCATGAGAGATTACTACAAGCTACTATATGCCAATAAAATGGACAACCTGGAAGAAATGAACAAATTCTTAGAAATGCACAACCTGCTGAGACTGAACCAGGAAGAAATAGAAAATATGAGCAGACCAATCACAAGCACTGAAATTGAAACTGTGATTAAAAGTCTTCCAACAAACAAAAGCCCAGGACCAGATGGCTTCACAGGCGAATTCTATCAAACATTTAGAGAAGAGCTAACACCTATTCTTCTCAAACTCTTCCAAAGTATAACAGAGGGAGGAACACTCCCAAACTCATCCTACGAGGCCAACATCACCCTGATACCAAAACCAGACAAAGATATCACAAAGAAAGAAAACTACAGGCCAATATCACTGATGAACATAGATGCAAAAATCCTCAACAAAATACTAGCGAACAGAATCCAACAGCACATTAAAAGCATCATACACCATGATAAAGTGGGATTTATCCCAGGGATGCAAGGATTCTTCAATATATGCAAATCAATCAATGTGATACACCATATTAACAAATTAAGGAATAAAAAACATATGATCATCTCAATAGATACAGAGAAAGCTTTCGGCAAAATTCAACACTGATTTATGATAAAAACTCTCCACAAAGTAGGCATAGAGGGAACTTACCTCAACATAATAAAGGCAATATATGACAAACCCACAGCCAACATCGTTCTCAATGGTGAAAAACTGAAACCATTTCCACTAAGATCAGGTACAAGACAAGGTTGCCCACTCTCACCACTATTATTCAACATAGTTTTGGAAGTTTTAGCCACAGCAACCAGAGAAGAAAAAGAAATAAAAGGAATCCAAATTGGAAAAGAAGAAGCAAAACTGTCACTGTTTGCAGATGACATGATACTACACACAGAGAATCCTAAAGATGTTACCAGAAAACTACTAGAGCTAGTCAGTGAATTTGGTAAAGTAGCAGGTTACAAAATTAATGAACAGAAATTTCTTGCATTCCTATACACTAATGATGAAAAATCTGAAAGTGAAATTAAGAAAACACTCCCGTTTACCATTGCAACAAAAAGAATAAAATATCTAGGAATAAACCTACCTAAGGAGACAAAAGACCTGTATGCAGAAAATTATAAGACACTGATGAAAGAAATTAAAGATGATACAAATAGATGGAGAGATATACCATGCAATTGGATTGGAAGAATCAACATTGTGAAAATGACTATACTACCCAAAGCAATCTACAGATTCAATGCAATCCCTATCAAACTATCAATGGCATTTTTCACAGAACTAGAACAAAAAATTTCACAATTTGTATGCAAACACAAAAGACCCCGAATAGCCAAAGCAATCTTGAGAAAGAAAAATGGAGCTGGAGGAATCAGGCTCCCTGACTTCAGACTATAATACAAAGCTACAGTAATCAATACAGTATGGTACTGGTACAAAGACAGAAATAGAGATCAATGCAACAGGATAGAAAGCCCAGAGATAAACCCACGCACATATGGTCACCTTATCTTTGATAAAGGAGGCAAGAATATACAGTGGAGATAAGACGTCCTCCTCAATAAGTGGTACTGGACAGCTACATGTAAAAGAATGAAATTAGAACACTCCCTAACACCATACACAAAAGTAAACTCAAAATGCATTAGAAACCTAAATGTAAGACCGGACAGTATAAAACTCTTAGAGGAAAACATAGGAAGAACACTCTTTGACATAAATCACAGCAAGATCTTTTTTGATCCACCTCCTAGAGAAATGGAAATAAAAACACAAATAAACAAATGGGACCTAATGAAACTTAAAAGCTTTTGCACAGCAAAGGAAACCATAAACAAGATGAAAAGACAACCCTCAGAATGGGAGAAAATATTTGCAAACGAATCAACTGACAAAGGATTAATCTCCAAAATATATAAACAGCTCATGCAGCTCAATATTAAAAAAACAAACAACCCAATCCAAAAATGGGCAGAAGGCTTAAATATACATTTCTCTAAAGATGATATACAGATTGCCAACAAACACATGAAAGAATGCTCAACATCATTAATCATTAGAGAAATGCAAATCAAAATACAATGAGATATCATCTCACACCGTTCAGAATGGCCATCATCAAAAAATCTACAACCAATAAATGCTGGAGAGGGTGTGGAGAAAAGGGAAGCCTCTTGCACTGTTGGTGGGAATGTAAATTGATACAGCCACTATGGAGAACAGTATGGAGGGTCCTTAAACTAAAAATAGAACTACCATACGTCCCAGCAATCCCACCACTGGGCTTATACCCTAAGAAAACCATAATTCAAAAAGAGTCATGTACCACAATGTTCATTGCAGCTTTATTTACACTAGCCAGGACATGGAAGCAACCTAAGTGTCCATTGACAGATGAATGGATAAAGATGTGGCACATATATACAATGGAATATTACTCAGCCATAAAAAGAAACGAAATTGAGTTATCTGTAGTGAGGTGGATGGGCCTAGAGTCTGTCATACAGAGTGAAGTAAGTCAGAAAGAGAAAAACAAATACTGTATGCAACACATATATATGGAATCTAAAAAACAAAACAAAAAAATGGTCATGAAGAACCTAGGGGCAAGACGGGAATAAAGACGCAGACCTACTAGAGAATGGACTTGAGGTTATGGGGAGGGGGAAGGGTAAGATGGGACAAAGTGAGAGAGTGGCATGAACATATAGACACTACCAAATGTAAAATAGAAAGCTAGTGGGAAGCAGCCACATAGCACAGGGAAATCAGCTCGGTGTTTTTTGACCACCTGGAGGGGTGGGATAGGGAGGGTGGGAGGGAGGGAGACACAAGAGGGAAGAGATATGGGGATATATGTATATGTATAACTGATTCACTTTGTTATAAAGCAGAAACTAACACACCATTAAAAAAAAAAACTGTAGCCCAGTGAGTTCTCAGGGCGTGGTACCCTCTTGCCTGCCCACTTGTAAGCCTCATAAGTGTCCTATTCTAATAAATCACTTCTTATCTATCACTTTGCCTCTCGCTGAATTCTTTCTGCACTGAGACATAAAGGACCGGAGCTCCTCGGAGCCCCTCAAAACGACACCCATTGGTTTCAGTTCCATGACTTTTTATGTATACATAAAACCCACATCATACTCAACCAAATCAAGATATAATTTTCAACACCCCATAAGGGTCCCTGTGCTCCTTCCCAGTGTATAGTCACCCAGCCAGAGATAACCACTCTTCTGCCTTCTGTCACCACCTATTAATTTTGCTGCTCTTGAACTTCATATAAATGGAATCATGTAGCATGAGCTCTTTTGTGTCTGGCTTCTTTCCACAAAATATCTGTGAGATTCATCCATGTTGGTGCATGTATCACTTTCATGGTATTTTTTTTATTGCTGGTCTTTCAGTTCTTAGCAAGAGCTCAAGATGATCAAGTTCATTGTCAATGTGTAAATGAAAGGATTATACAAATACAAGGACAGAATGACAAGTCAAAGATGGGAAATTTCAAAGATGTTGAGGCTCAACTAGGGTAAACCTTGCCATGAGAAAAGAAGGAATCATTCACAGTTAACCCCAGCAGAATCTCCAGGAGTAAATCAGAGTGTGTGTTCCACACCACCACCACCACCACCAAGAAAGCTACGTTTTTTCAAAACAGTCTTCATGAATTGTGCATATGCTATTTGAGAACCATTGCTGTGAACTTTAAAGAGAATGTAGATAAGGGGCTTTTATTAATTGAGCTGCCTACAGGCTGCTTAACAAAAGCTAATGTTTTAAAATTTGGCTACAGGGATTATCACCTAGAAGGTCTGAGTTTGATCTAACAGTGAGTTTAACTCAGCTCTTTTTTCCCCCCTTCATTGAAAGCTGTCTGCCCTAGGGTAAAAACTTTTTTGCATATGACTTAATAGAGCATTTTTAACCTGAAAGGATAAAGAAAAAAGATGGGCCAAACAAGAAGAGTGCTGATTTCTTTTCAAGCATAGCGTCAAAGCTGATTATCAATGCCACTCTCAGGGGTTCCAGGGAAGACAGCCTTCAACAAAGCTACAGGAGCTCTCCCTTATTCTCTGTGGTCCACTGTGCAGTCAACCAAAAAGGCACACAAATACACCCACAGCAAAACCACTGGGCTCTACTGAGCACGCTGACAACAAAAGAACAGTAGTCTCAAATACTGTTTCAAAACTCTTTGTGAAACACCATGGTTGCCCTTCCCTGGGTTAGTCTGTATTTATTAGCTAACACAGTTTTCATGTACTAAGTTCCAATCAAATAAAACAGTCAATCAACATGTTATACTGACCATCATTTTGTGTGGGTTTCCAATTGCTGCCCCTTAACTTTATTGCACGTCCCACCATACCATGGTCTTTTTGTGAGGTAGAGATGGACACAGGAAAACAAGAATGCAGAACTCACAGCGTCATAGACCCTCCAAAAAAGTCTCACTTGGGGAATGTTTCATTAGAACTTTCAATGACACTGACGGCCAGCATTGGTAACTGTGACTCACAAAGCTCTTTACCTTATGGATTTTATTTGATCTCCAGCAGAATCCTGTGAGATAGAAAATGCTCTACTCATTTCACAGATAAGGAAATGGAATTTAAGTACTTTTTTTTCCTGAAGTTTCACAGTAAGTAGGCACAATGTCCAGTATTGAAATTCATGACTTCTAGCTCCGAATAACATGTGGCTTTATTTTTCTATGACAAAAATGCTTCTGTTAAGAATAAATCAGAAGCTGGGACAAAGTGAGAGAGTGGCATGGACATATATACACTACCAAACATAAAATAGATAGCTAGTGGGAAGCAGCCGCATAGCACAGGGAGATCAGCTCGGTGCTTTGTGACCATCTAGAGGGGTGGGATAGGGAGGGTGGGAGGGAGGGAGACACAAGAGGGAAGAGATATGGGGACATATGTATATGTATAACTGATGCACTTTGTTATAAAGCAGAAACTAACACACCATTGTAAAGCAATTATACTCCAATAAAGATGTTTTAAAAAATGAATGAATAAATAAATAAATAAATCAGGAAAAAGTCAAATTCCTAGAAACAGAGAGTAAAAAAGTGGTTCCCAGGAGTAGGAGAGGTGGAAGAAATTGGGAGAGGTTGATAAAAGGGTACAAACTTTTAGCTATAAGATGAGAATAAGGTTTGAGGATAATGTAAAACATGATGCTTATAGCTGAAAACACTGTATAACAAAATTGGAATTTTCTAAGAGTAGAACTTAAATGTTCTCACCATAAATAAATAAGTAAATAAATAAATAAATAAAATAAGAGAGGAGACGGATGTGTTAATTGACTAGATGGGGGCATCCTTTCACTATGTGTACATATATCAAAGCACCATGATGTATACTTTAAATATCTTACAACTTTGTGTGTAAATTTACCACGATAAAGCTGAAAAAAATTTTAAGGCAGAAGAGGAAAGGGAAATATCCGTTCAGTGCAGACAGGTGTGCCCTGAAATGGACGGCAGGAATCCAGGTGTCTAATCCAGCTCCACCAAGAATCCAGGTGTGGTTTTTAAATTACTCTTGCCTTTCCTAGCATCTAGTAGTCATCATTAAATAAGCCTCTTGTCCCTACACCATCTTTAAGAGTCTCCTTCAGAGTCTTAAGACTCTGACAAGTACAGGTTTCTGGTACCTGACTGTACTGCTGAACTGAATGAATAAGCATTTTCAGAACTCTAATGAAAAACTGATGAGCTCATAAAAGTGCTAACAAACGATCAAGATGAAAAAAAAAAAATTAATTACATGGGACTGAGTGAACTGATGAGGATGAGTATAATTTTTGTGACTTTCTGGTTGAATTTAAAAAAAGAAAAAATCCCACAAGAACTCAGAGGCAAAGAATATACAAATCAATTTTCACTGCAAAGTAAAGGAGCTGTTGCAGTGGAGGATTACTGGACTGAATGTCAATATTATGACATAGTATGAGTGTGTTTCATGTTTGGTCATTGCAATCATTGTTGCTTTTGTTGTGGTCATCCATGTACAATGCTTGGTGTCAGTCTATTTATCTCTTGTAAAAATAAAATACAGTGTGTGTGAAAAAAAAAAAAAAAAAAAAAGAGTCTCCTTCAGCTTATGTTGGATTTCTTTAGGGTGGAGAGAACACTTACGAGCAGAAATGTGAGCAAATGCTTCCGGTGCATTGCACCCCATCGTCTCAGCCCATCTGGTTTCTGCACAACTTCGGATAAGATACAGGCAGCGAACAACAGCATCTCAGCTATGAAAGGCTGCCGGATGGCAGAACCCCAAAGCCCAGGGCATTAATACTCCTGGGAGCAGCTCTCCACCAGAGGTTGGAAGGAGTCATTGGATAATTATTCCAGCGTCCCCATCCTCCTGTGGGACAAGTCAGGGGCAATTTCCACACAATTCATCAGAATCTCATCAGAATTGGGCCCTTCTCCCAGAGCAGTAACTAGCTCATTAACATACCCTTATTGGCTTTCTCCCTCCCCCATCTCAATTCCCCAACTACCCTACTTTTGTGCTTCCTACTGTACTCACCTCCAAAGAAACTACTTGCACTGATATCTTTGTCTCAGGCTCTGCATTTTAAAGAACCCAAATCAAGATTTATGCTTTAGAGAAGTGTAACTATCTGAATACAGAATGGGGTGGTACACAACATATTAGCAATTAATGTATATGCAATTAACCTCTTTAAGCTGTTTCTTTACAATTTAATGTGATACTTTCTAAATAGCTCTTTATGTGTACCTGCAAAGTTTAGATAGAGAAATGAGGGCCTGGCATAATTAGTGTGTGATGCGGCCATTTCTAAATAGGGGAATCCCCATGAAGTTTTTTTTTTTTTTTCTTTTTTTCTTTTAATAGAGACTATTGGATACATCCCGTTTCTACTTTGTACAATTATAATTCTTCATTTAGCATCCCAAATCATATCCTGGTCTTAACTAATTGGTTTGAGGGTAAGATGTTAAGGCAAAAATCTCTACCAAATTTCTCATTAGGTGATTTTCTTTTCTTTCTTTCTTTTTTTTTTTTTTTTTTTAATATTTATTTATTTAGGCTGCACCAGGTCTTAGTTGCACCATGCATGCGGGATCTAGTTCCCCGACCAGGGATCAAACCCAGGCCCCCTGCATTTGGAGCGTGGAGTCTTACCCACTGGATCACTAGGGAAGTCCCTCATTAGGTGATTTTCATTTGCAAGCTGATCACAATAGTTTCCTACCTTATTAGTCAGGATACTTTTGGTTCAATTATAAAAAACCTCATCTGAATTTTGAAAGTGACTGACTATCCTGATTTTTCTGGAACTATCCTGGTTTTAGCACTGAAAATCCTACTTCCTGAGAAATCCCTTAGTAATGGGACAGTTGGTTAACCTACCAAGCCCCATCCATCTTTCTCCTTACCATTTAACCACCACTCTGTTTAGCTTTTCCTTGGGTAGTACACCCAATCCTCTCAGGGGATTCAGGTCTTATAATTGCCCACATTTACAGGAACTACTTAATGGGAATCCAGGGGAAGAATTATCCGAATGAGGGGATGATACTGAGTTTTCCAAAAGAAGTGGTACAGGTGGGAGCGAGGGGAGTGAAGACTTGAATGGAGACAAATATATATAAAATATGATGTACTCTCTACTCTTTAAGGGTTATTTCTCTTTCACTCCTCAGACCTCATCATCAATACCTCGGAGATACTGTGGGTCCAGACCACTGCAATAAAGCAAATATCACAATAAAACAAGTCATATACACTTTTCTGTTTCCCAGTGCATGTAAAAGTTATGTTTATACTATAGTGTATTAAATGTGCAATAGCATTATGTCTAAAAAAAAACCTTAATTTTTTAAAAATTATTGCTAGAAAATGCTAACCATCCTCTGAGACTTCAGCAAGTCATAGTAGTAACATCAAAGATCACTGATTATAGATCATCATAGCAAATATAATAATAATAATAAATTGAAATACTGTAAGAATTACCAAAATGTGACACAGACACAAAGTGATCAAATGCAGTTGGGAAAATGTCACCAATAGAGCTGCTTGACTTGTTGCCACAAAACTTCATTTTCTAAAGAACACAATATCTGTGAAACATAATAAAGCAAAGCTCAATAAAGCAGGGTATGCCTATATTATTTTGCCCCTCTTTTTTCCTCTGCCTCTTACATGGGTTTTTCTTCCTCATTTTATATTCCAGTCCCAACCCTCTCATTTTCTCAGCATCCCAAAGGAATCACACTTCCCTCCACCATCTGCACCACCAGATCCAAATAAAAATATGCTCCAAGAAACATGTTACTCTGAGAAAGGAATGTATAGATGCATTACAAACTAAACATAAAAATATGTTATAGAAATTTTAAATGTATACCTTCTTCCCTTTGGCTCACTGTTTTGATTAATGCTATTTGCTCTAAAAAATTTAAATGCCCTTCTCTTAATTCACATAAAACTTCTTGCTTATGAAACTTGTGGCCAGAAAGTAGGCATTTTGAATAGTCACTAGGGCCCCGTTTGGTGTCTAAAGTAGTAACTCACCACAGGCTTAAAAACCCACCAGAAAGATTGTTAAATAAAGTTGCTGACTAGCCAACTACTGCACTTGAGTTTTAATTCCTATGTTTAAGGTTGAAGCAGCAAAGCACACAGAAACTCTAAAGGACTGTCTTGACCAAAATGGTGTTAAGGTCTCCTCAGCTTGACTAAACCCTAGACAGGCTTCTTCTGGACTCCAGTCCACTGACCTCCTTTTTCTTAGAGCACTGACTTTAGAAACTTGTAATTGTAAATCCTTTCTCTGCCCTTTGATATGTAAATCTTCTCTTAAATAGCCCCTTGCCAGTTTTCTAACCCAGAAATGTCTTTCTCAAGGATCAGGGAACCACCTCTCGCTTTTTTTTGTTTTTTTGTATTGAAGTATAGTTAATTTATAATGTTGTGTTAGTTTCTGGTGTACAGCAAAATGAATCATATATATATGTATATTCTCTTACAGATTCTTTTTCATTATAGTTTATTACAAGATATTGAATATAGTTTCCCATGCTATACAATAGGACCTTATTGTTTATCTATTTTATATATAGAAGTTTGTATCTGTTGATCCCAAACTCCAATTTATCCTTCTCCCCTTTCCTCTTTGGTAACCATAAGTTTGTTTTCTATGCCTGTGAGTCTGTCTCTGTTTTGTAGATATTAGAAGTTCATTTGCATCATATTTTGTTAGTTCCTACATATAAGCGATATCATATGGTATTTGTCTTTCTCTGTCTGGCTTACTTCACTTAGTGTGATAATTTCTAGGTCCATCCATGTTGCTGCAAATGGCATTATTTCATTCTTTTTTATGGCTGAGTAGTAGTCCATCATATATATGTACCACATCTTCTTTATCCATTCATCTGTTGATGGACATTTAGGTTGTTTCCATGTCTTGGCTATTGTAAATAGTGCTGCTATGAACACTGGGGTGCATGTATCTTTTTGAATTATAATTTTCCCCGGATATATGCCCAGGAGTGGAATTTCTGGATCATATGGTAACTCTATTTTTAGTTTTTTAAGGACCCTCCATACTGTTTTTCATAGTAGCTCCACCAATTTACATTCCCAGCAGCAGAGTAGGAGGGGGGAACATCTCTTTCAAATGTAATCACCTAGGAAGAGCGCACCCCTGTCACTCAGTCTCTGTGGGAAGAGTAGAAGCCTGACTTCCAAGTTGTAAAATGACCTCCTATCATGAGGACATGAGAAAGTTTACTTTTCTTTCAGATAAAGCCCAATTAGTAACCAAAGAGGGCTATGAGCTTCCCCTCACCTCAGCTCTTAAAAATCCTACTCTCTTTTGTTTCATCAGAGCTGAGTTCAGACTCAGTTCTGGCCTCTCTCCTATTGCAATTGCCTTGAATAAAGTCCTTCTTGCCTATTTAACTTTCTCCAGGGACATCTTTGCTCTGACAGTCTACAGAGATGCCATCGGTTAATAAATAATTTGTAATTGTTATCAAAAACAATATAAGGCAAAATGGTGTATTCAGGGAAGTCTTTTTCTAGGACATGTCATCATCCCACCCCTATCTCCTAAGGTTCACATATAGAAACATACTCACTGCACTGCATTTCTAAAATTGACCTGACAACAGCAACTAACATTTATATGGAGGAAGCTTAACATGTACCAAGCACTGCTCTAAACACTTTACATAAATTAACTTACTGAAACCTCATACAACCCTGTGATGGAAAAAATATTTTTTTTGTTTTTTTTTTTTGAAAAAATATTTTTATCTCAACTTTTTTGTATGAGGAAACTGAGGCACAGAAAGATTAAATGTCATTTAACCAAGATCACACAGCCAGGAAATTTCAGAGACTGGATTTGAATCTAGGCAGTTATAGATGCAAAGTCATGTATTCACACTTTTGAGTGAACATACCAATTATGGATATTGCTGACACTAATAGTTCCAATTTCTCACACTTCCTGCTATCCATAGCCTTTGGTAGTGCTCTCCCATGCAGACTCTGGGCTTGACCATATGAGTTGCATTATTCAAGGACAATAGCTAATTTGATATAAGCAGAGCATTTACAAGTACTTGTGATTTTAACATTCTCTCTTATGTCCCTTGCTACTGATATGAAAATATCCCAGGCTACCATACTGGAAATCTTTAGAAACAGAGATCGGAGACAATTTGCCCCAGCTGAGGTCATCCAACTGACCCATCAGCTGAATGCAGATGCACAAGAGAACCCAACCAAGATCAGTCAAGCCAGATCCATAGCAGCAAAACTCTCCTGGGCAACCTATTGGCCTGTAAAAAAACAATAAACCGTTGTTTTAAGCCTCTACATTTTAGATTTGTTTGTTACACAGCAACAGCTAAGTAATTCAAATGCTTAGTTTAAAATTCAAAGTCTTCAAAACTTTGGTGCCAATATCTTGCCACCCTCCTAGATTTTATCTCAAGAGGACTCTGTCTTATCTCAGGTCATTCTTCATTCTGTGGAGCACCTTCACTCCACCATCTTATCAAAATCCTGATCAACCCTTCAAAGTCTCAGAGCCCTGCCATCTCTTCCATGTAGATTTTCATGATCAATGTGACCAGAAGTATTCTATTACTGCTCCTAATTCCTACAGTCTCTATTGTCTTGACTTGTCCTCATTTGTTCAAGTTATCTCTCTCCTGCTATGACACAAAAGAGTACTTTAGAGCAGGGCCATATTTTAAATAACTTTGGATTGCCTACTATCAGCCTGGTGCCTTATTACAGTGGCTCAAAACCACTTGATAAAGTTTGATCAATGGTTTTACATATTTGTTGGGATAGGCTCACTGCTATAGCAAATAATCCTTAGGTTTCAGCCAGTGACTAAAATAAATGTTTATCTCTTACTCAAGTCCAATGGGGAATTATTGGTGATTGAGCTGGGAAGGAGGAATTGCTCCATAGTCATCCAGTGATCCAGGATCCTTCCATTTTGTTCATCTACCTTTCTCTATTCCCTTTGAGTCCTCCCTACATGGCCAGCAGATACAAAAAGAGAACACAGATGGCTACCTGGGTGTTTTTGTTTTCGTTTTTAAGGAGGCAGGCCTGGAAGTGATGCTTTTAGGCACATCACCCCTAACCCACATCCCAGGACTCAGACACATGCCACACCCAACTCCAAGGGAGGTTAGAAAATTTTAAATCTCAGAGATTAAGAAATCTTTTGCTTTATTATTCCAAATTAGTGTTTGAATACAATGCCTCTCCAAAACTGCAGATGTGGTCTAGAAAGTGGAGTCTATTTGGAAACAGGAGAAAAATATTCTGGTTTGGATCTGCCACTAATTATATGGGCATGGTGATTTCCTTGGTTATGGTTTCTTCATCTTCAAATCATCATCAGGTTGAGTAATGTTTAAGCTTCTTATGGATTTCTGTTCTGATCTCTTATAATTCTATGGGCCTTTCATCTCTGCCTTTGTTGCTATCACTGCTTAATAGGCTATTTTTTGTCTGGAGATTTTGATGTTTTTCAATTTAATAGTTTCAGTGTCTTTGAGTCAGGGTCATTCTAATGTCATTCGAATGACAATTTTAATTCTAATAAATTTCATTCTAATGACAATTATGGCATTACCACCTGTAGCAAACACTGTTTTGCTCTGCTCATGTTTTGTACCCCCATCCCTGAGCTTCTGCTTGCCTTGCAGACTGAGTTTCTCAGAGGCCCATATTGGGCTGTTGGAGTTGCTTCACCCATATTCACAGAGAACTAGCAGTTTCTAGAAGTTCATATCCCTGGGGCAGCTTGTAGCCAATGACCCACTGGTGGGGGATTAGGAATCCTAGATTGTTCACCTTTATGCATAACTTACTCTGAGATGTATTTATGCTCCCGAGCACCCCTTGCAATTAGGTGGAGACTGGGATTTTACCTGAAAGTGAGCTCTTGATTGGTCTCTTTCCCTTCTCTGTCCTTCTTCATCCACTCAGTTTCTCCTGGGGATGTTTCCTTAATAAATCATTTGCACTTGAATCCTTGTCTCAGGGCCTGCTTCTGTGAAACTTGTCCTAAGATACCACCTTCCCCAATAATTTTGATGTCTTGTCAAACACCTCAACAAGACATGTCAGGCTCACTGGGGTCACAGTGACTTTCCCAGCCTTATCTCTTGCCTCTCTTCCCAGTTTCCTCAGTGGGTCATCCTGAGCTAACTGCTTTTGGCTCGTGTTGCTGCTCTTCCATCTGTATTCTTCTCCTTGTCCCCCATCCACCCATCCTTTAAGACTCATCTAAAATACGACCAATGCTGGAGAACCTCGACAAATTCTCTTTCTTCCCTCCAAGTCTAGGCAGAGTTTTTCATATCCTTTGCAAAAATAAAAACAGCTCAAACATAGCTCTTTAAAAATACACAAATAGTGTGATGATTAGGAGCCTAACCTCAGCAGAGGGAATGATGGGCAAGTTTAAATAACTTCCCGAGGCTCCTGCTTATTTACCTATGAGGCAGGTAAGATTCCCGTCTTCTTTATAAATGAATGTAAGGTGCTTGGCAGAGTATTTGGAACAGAGTATATGCTAGTTTTATTAATGTTGATGAGAGAATTATATTTGTTTCTCTGAAACCTAACCAGATTTCAAAGTTGTAAATACTAAATCTTGTTTATCTCTGTATTCCTGATGCCAAGCACAGTGCCTGGCATGGTAGATATCCAACAAATAGTTGATGAATAAATAAATGATACATAGCCATTGAGTACTGAGACCAGTTCCTCTTATTTTTGTGTCTTAGCATATAGCTTTTCTACATACACAACCAAGAAACAAACTCTGGAAATCCACTTCAAAATTCAAACAGGAGAATGCAAAAGTAAACATTCTGGCACTCGTGATATTTTTTATTCTCTCTAATACCTACCTTGCTTTCACTCTCAAGCAGTGAAAGTTTTCATTTTTCTATTTGAAAAAATGGTCAAACATGTATAAATACAAGGTCTTTTTCAAGCTCACTAATATTTATTAGTATGTATGTGTTCTCTCTCATTTTCTCTCTCTCCCTCTGTTTCTGTCTCTGTCTCTCCCACACTCCCCCACCCCTGCCTCTTTCTATTGCTCCCTCTATGTTTCAGAAATCTAGAGACTGGGATAGACATACATACACTAATATGTATAAAATAGATAACTAATAACCTGCTGTATACCACAGAGAATTCTACTTTGCTGTACAGTAGAAACTAACACAACATTATAAAACAACTTAAAAAATTTTTTTAATTAAAAGAAAAAAAGAAAATAAAAGAAACCTAGAGACGAGATGTGACTTTATATTTTTTCCTCTTTCTCCCTTTTTATTTTTGATGACTTTTGAAAACCTGTGACCCTGAAAACCTTAACTCCTCAAAATGAGATTCTTCATTTTCAAAGGATGCTGAAAGAAACATTATTTTAATGCATGGACTTCATCAAAATTACTCTTCCCTGGGACTTTGTCTCTAGAGATTTTAAAAGAGAGCCTTCCATTTAGTGAGTCATTCTAAAATTCTTGGAAGTTTTCTTTAATAAGTTTTTAGATTCTCAAAGACTTTGAGAAAAGTTCCTACTACTTAAAATTACTGGGAAATGATTTTAGTATACAAAGAGATTAACTCATGAAATCATAGCCCTGTTTGCCCCTATTTAGCATGCAGAATTATTTAATAATATCTCTAATGATGTAGATAATGATTTCAGGGACATGCCACGTTTTCCTCCAGTAGTCGCTGTAGCTGTAGATAATGTTTTCCCTTTTTAATCCCCAAAGCGTTTCATGTTTGCCTTTTTTTTAATAAATTTATTTATTTTATTTTTGGCTGTGTTGGGTCTTCGTTGCTGTGCGCGGGCTTTCTCTAGTTGCCGTGAGCAGGGGCAACTCTTCGTTGCTGCGCGGGCTTCTCATTGCAGTGGCTTCTTTTGTTGTGGAGCACGGGCTCTAGGTGCACAGGCTTCAGTAGTTGTGGCACGTGGGCTCAGTAGTTGTGGCTCACGGGCTCTAGAGTACGGGCTCTAGATTGCAGGCTCAGTAGTTGTGGCACACGGGCTTAGTTGCTCCGCAGCATGTGGGATCTTCCCGGACCAGGGCTCGAACCCATGTCCCCTGCATTGGCAGGCGGATTCTTAACCACTGCCCCACCAGGGGAGCCCCATGTTTGTCTTTTAACACACATCCCTTTGCATCCTGATTTGGAGTTCTATTTGTACTTTTGTTCCCATATCAGATCATACGGTCTCAGCAGTCTAGCATTGAGTCGTGGGTACAGTAGGAGCTTTAAAATATTGGCTGAATGAATAACAATGGCCAGGATGTGCCTGTGTGAAAATAAATCAGTGAAATACTCTGGACAGCACATCCTTCATAGTTATAAGATAACATATAGATTCATTTGACTCACACAAGCATACTGATAATATTAATGACCAAAAGCATTGAGTTGCCCTTCTCCAAATATATGCAATTTATTCTTCCAAAGAACTTAAAACCTATAACCAATATTTTTAAAAAATTCACATCCCCATGAAATCAGACGATGTAAAGAGGAGAGAGCACAGGTCATGCCATACAAAACACATTTAAACCCAACTCATATCCACAGTTCTCTCCTGACTGATGGAACAAAACCAGCTTTGACTACAATACCTAACACAAATGAATGGAAACTTCACCTTTCAGTCAGGTCCTTAGGGGAATATATTCATTTCCTTTCTTCTCATTTCCTAATTAGAAGCTCATGTCCAGTCACTCTGCCACCAGAATGCCATGTCTGACTCAGTATTAAGAGTCTAGCTATGCCTTCAGCATCTACATATTAATTTCCTCTGGGCATCTGGTTGATATTACAGAGAACGCTCCCTGCTAGTTCATGCTCCTGCCGAGCATGAAATCAATTTTATGACAATCCCAAACCACTTTTCCATCTATGGTTCCTCAATTCTATTCACTGGGGTAGCAGTAAAATTAGTCTTAAGGCAAAGATACTTTACTCAGATTGACGATTCTACTTCTAGGTGGTTTGAATGTTTCAGTGAAAGAGATTCAGAGCAATCTAAGATTATGTAGGATTCAGTAAACAACTTACTTTCACCTTGTATAAAGATTAGTTTTATAAATTTTTCAGTGGAAAATATCTAAGTTTTACCAATTCATTTTAAAAATTGGCAACTAGAGTGGCCGAAATGGTGGAGTAGGAGGACCCTGAGCTCATCTCCTCGCATGGGCACACGAAAATTACAACTACAGACCAACTATTAATGAGAAAAATTGGAAGACTAGGAGAATAGGTCTTCTACAACTAAAGAAGAAAGAACCACAATGAGACAGGTAGGAGGAACATAGATGTGGTATAATCAAAACCCATACCCTCAGGTGGGTGACCCACAAACAGGAGGATAATTACAACTGCAGAGGTTCTCCCCAAGGAGGAATGGGTTTGAGCCTCACATTGGGGTCCCCAGCCTGGGAAGAGGAGCCCCCAGAATGTTTGGCTCTGAAGGCCAGTGGAACTTCCTTTGGAAGAGCCAGAGAGCCGGAGGAAATAGAGACTCACTCTTAAAGGGCGCACACAAACTCTCACCTGCTCCGGGACCCAGGGCAGAAGCAGTCATTTGAAAGAAGCCTGAGTCAGACCTACCTGCTGACATTCCCTTAACCCCTCCCTGGAGGTCACCTACAGCTCTGGAGGACAGGTCGTGACCATGCAGGCAGCTTCCTACCCAAACCTCAACATCTAACTCTCTGTAAGGATTTTTTCCTGGTGTAGGAGCCACTCCAGCTAATGGAGCTGGAAGTGCTGGGATGTTAACAACCCTCCCTAGGATCAACCCTCAATGAACCAGGAATGAGAATGGGTGGATAAACACTCCTGTTTCCTCCCCTTTTGGAAGAACAATTATAAAGTACATTTTATAAAGTCTCCCAGAGCATCTCAGCAGGGTTAAACCCCAGTTGCCCACAGAAGCAACTCAGTAATTAATATACCCATTACTGACTTTCTTCTTCTCCCATCTCACTTCTCTTCTTCTTCATCGAGAATCTGGGATCACACACCAAATAAGGCACCTCCATTCAAAATGCTTCTCTTAGTGTTTGCTTTTAGGTAACTCTTCAAATCAAGACACTTTGTTTAGGGGATAATGTCTTAATATAATAGACTATGTATTTAATGATCATGATTTTTACTAATTTTTACTAAAATATTTGGAAGCATAAAACTAACCAGAGATTGGTTCAAGATGACAGAGTAGAAGGATGTGCTCTCTCTCCCTCTTGCGAGAGCATCGGAATCACAACTAACTGCTGAACAATCATCGACAGAAAGACACTGGAACTCACCAAAAAAGATACCCCACATCCAAGACAAAGGAGAAGCCACAATGAGACAGTAGGAGGGGCACAATCACAATAAGATCAAATCCCATAATTGCTGGGTGGTTGACTCACAAACTGGAGAACACTTATACCACAGAAGTCCACCCACTGGAGTGAAGGTTCTGAGCCCCATGTCAGCCTTCCCAACCTGGGCATCCGGCAACGGGAGGAGGAATTCCCACAGAATCAGACTTTGAAGCCTACTGGGATTTGATTGCAGGACTTCGACAGGACTGGGGGAAACAGAGACTCCACTCTTGGAGGGCACACACAAAGTAACGTGTGCATCAGGACCCAGGGGAAGGAGCAGTCACCTCATAGGAGACTGAACCAGACCTACCTGCTAGTGATGGAGGATCTCCTGCAGAGGCGGCAGGTGGCTGTGTCTCACTGTGAGGACAAGGACACTGGCAGCAGAAGTTCTGGGAAATACTCCTTGGTGTGAGCCCTCCCCGAGTCTGCCATTAGCTCCAACGAAGAGCCCTGGTAGGCTCCAGTGTTGGGTTGCCTAAGGCCAAACAACGAACAGGGAGGAAACCCAGCCCCACCCATCAGCAGACAAGCAAATTAAAGTTTTACTGAGCTCTGCCCACCAGAACAACATCCAGCTCTACCCACCACCAATCCCTCCCATCAGGAAACTTGCACAACCCTCTTAGATAGCCTAACCCACTAGAGGGCAGACAGCATAAGCAAGAAGAACTACAATCCTGCAGCCTGTGGAACAAAAACCACATTCACAGAAATATAGAAAAGATGAAAAGGCAGAGGGTTATGTACCAGATGAAGGAACAAGATAAAACCCCAGAAAAACAACAAAATGAAGTGGAGAGAGGCAAACTTCCAGAAAAAGAATTCAGAATAATGGTACTGAAGATGATCCAGGACCTCAGGAAAAGAATGGAGGCAAAGATCGACAAGATGCAAGAAATGTTTAACAAAGAGCTAGAAGAATTAAAGAACAAACAAACAGAGATGAATAATACAATAACTGAAATGAAAACTACACTAGAAGGAATCAATAGCAGAATAACTGAGGCAGAAGAACGGATAAGTGACCTGGAAGACAGAATGGTGAAGATCACTGCTGCAGAACAGAATAAAGAAAAAAGAATGAAAAGAAATGAAGACAGCCTAAGAGACCTCTGGGACAACATTAAACACAACAACATTCACATTATAGGGGTCCAAGAAGGACAAGAGAGAAAGGACCTGAGAAAATATTTGAAGAGATTACAGCCAAAAACTTCCCTAATATGGGAAAGGAAATAGCCACCCAAGTCCAGGAAATGCAGAGTCCCATACAGGATAAACCCAAGGAGAAACACACCGAGACACATAGTAATCAAATTGGCAAAAATTAAAGACAAAGAAAAATTATTAAAAGCAGCGGGAGGGTTCCCTGGTGGTGCAGTTGTTGAGAATCTGCCTGCTAATGCAGGGGACACGGGTTCGACCCCTGGTCTGGGAAGATCCCACATGCCACGGAGCAACTAGGCTTGTGAGCCACAACTACTGAGCCTGTGCGTCTGGACCCTGTGCTCCGCAACAAGAGAAGCGACAATAGTGAGAGGCCCACGCGCTGTGATGAAGAGTGGCCCCCGCTTGCCACAACTAGAGAAAGCCCTAGCACAGAAACGAAGACCCAACAATGCAATCAATCAATCAATCAATCAATCTTTAAAAAAAAAGCAGCAAGGGAAAAACGACAAATAACATACAAGGGAACTCCCATAAGGTTAACAACTGATTTCTCAGCAGAAACTCTACAAGCCAGAAGGAAGTGGCATGACATATTTAAAGTGATGAAAAGGAAGAACCTACAACCAAGAATACTCTACGCGGCAAGGATCTCATTCAGATTCAATGGAGAAATCAAAAGCTTTAAAGACGAGCAAAGCTAAGAGAATTCAGCACCACCAAACCAGCTCTACAACAAATGCTAAAGGAACTTCTCTAAGTGGGAAACACAAGAGAAGAAAAGGACAGACCCAACACAATTAAGAAAATGGTAATAGGAACATACATATTGATAATTATCTTAAATGTAAATGGATTAAATGCTCCAAGCCAGAGACACAGGATCGTGGAATGGATACAAAACCAAGACCCATATATACGCTGTCTACAAGAGACCCACTTCAGACCTAGGGACACATAGAGACTGAAAGTGAGGGGATGGAAAAAGATATTCCATACAAATGGAAATCAAAAGAAAGCTGGAGGAGCAATACTCATAGATAAAATAGACTTTAAAATAAAGAATGTTACAAGAGACAAGGAAGGACACTTCGTAATGATCAAGGGATCAATCCAAGAAGAAGATATAACAATTAAAAATATGTATGCACCCAACATAGGAGCAACTCAATACATTAAGCAACTGCTAACAGCTATAAAAGAGGAAATTGACAGTAACACAATAATAGTGGGAGATTTTAACACCTCATTTACACCAATGGACAGATCATCCAAACAGAAAATTAATAAGGAAACACAAGCTTTAAATGACACAATAGAGCAGATAGATTTAATTGATATTTATAGGACATTCCATCCAAAACAGCAGATTACACTTTCTTCTCAAGTGCACATGGAACATTCTCCAGGATAGATCACATCTTGGGTCACAAATCAAGCCTCAGTAAATTTAAGAAAATTGAAATCATATCAAACATCTTTTCTGACCACAACGCTATGAGATTAGAAATGAATTACAGGGGAAAAAACGTAAAAAACACAAACACATGGAGGCTAAACAATACGTTACTAAATAACCAAGAGATCACTGAAGAAATCAAAAAATACCTAGAGACAAATGACAATGAAAACACGACGATCCAAAACCTGTGGGATGCAGCAAAAGCAGTTCTAAGAGGGAAGTTTATAGCTATACAAGCCTACCTCAAGAAACAAGAAAAATCTCAAATAAACAATCTAACCTTACACCTAAAGGAAGTAAAGAAAGAAGAAAAAACAAAACCCAAAGTTAGTAGAAGGAAAGAAATCATAAATATCAGAGCAGAAATAAATGAAATAGAAACAAAGAAAACAATAGCAAAGATCAATAAAACGAAAAGCTGGTTCTTTGAGAAGATAAACAACATTGATAAAACCATTAGCCAGACTCATCAAGAAAAAGAGGGAGAGGACTCAAATCAATAAAATTAGAAATGAAAAAGGAGAAGTTACAACAGACACCGCAGAAATACAAAGCATCCTAAGAGACTACTACAAGCAACTCTATACCAATAAAATGGACAACCTGGAAGAAATGGACAAATTCTTAGAAAGGTATAACCTTCCAAGACTGAACCAGGAAGAAACAGAAAATATGAACAGACCAATCACAAGTAATGAAGTTGAAACTGTGATTAAAAATCTTCCAACAAACAAAAGTCCAGGACCAGATGGCTTCACAGGTGAATTCTATCAAACATTTAGAGAAGAGCTAACACCCATCCTTCTCAAACTCTTCCAAAAAATTTCAGAGAAAGGAACACTCCCAAACACGTTCTATGAGGCCACCATCACCCTGATAGCAAAACCAGACAAAGATAGTACAAAAAAAGAAAATTACACACCAATATCACTCATGAATATAGAAGCAACCATCCTCAACAAAATACTAGCAAAGAGAATCCAACAACACATTAAAAGGATCATACACCATGATCAAGTGGGATTTATCCCAGGGATGCAAGGATTCTTCAATATACGCAAATCAATCAATGTGATACACCACATTAACAAATTGAAGAAGAAAAACCATATGATCATCTCAATAGATGCAGAAAACGCTTTTGACAAAATTCAACACCCATTTATGATAAAAACTCTCCAGAAAGTGGGCATAGAGGGAACCTACCTCGACATAGTAAAGGCCATATATGACAAACCCACAGCAAACATCATTCTTAATGGTGAAAAACTGAAAGCATTTTCTCTAAAATCAGGAACAAGACAAGGATGTCCACTCTCACCACTATTATTCAACATAGTTTTGGAAGTCCTAGCCACGGCAATCAGAGGAGAAAAAGAAATAAAAGGAATACAGATTGGAAATGAAGAAGTAAAACTGTCACTCTTGGCAGATGACATGATACTATACATAGAGAATCCTAAAGATGTTACCAGAAAACTACTAGAGCTAATCAGTGAATTTGGTAAAGTAGCAGGATACAATATTAAGGCAGAGAAATCTCTTGCATTCCTATACACTAATGATGAAAAATCTGAAAGAGAAATTAAGGAAACACTCCCATTTACCATTTCAACAAAAATAATAAAATACCTAGGGATAAAGCTACCTAGGGAGACAAAAGATCTGTATGCAGAAAACTATCAGACACTGATGAAAGTAATTAAACATGAAACAAACAGATGGGAAGATATACCTTGTTCTTGGATTGGAAGAATCAATATTGTGAAAATGACTATACTACCCAAAGCAATCTACAGATTCAGTGCAATCCCTATCAAATTACCAATGGCATTTTTTACAGAACTAGAACAAAAAATCTTAAAATTTATATGGAAACACAAAAGACTCCAAATAGCCAAAGTGATCTTGAGGGAAGAAAATGGAGCTGGAGGAATCAGGCTCCTGGACTTCAGACTATACTACAAAGCTACAGTAATCAAGACAATATGGTATTGGCACAAAAACAGATATATAGATCAATGGAACAGAATAGAAAGTCCAGAGATAAACCCACACACCTATGGTCAACTAAGCTATGACAATGGAAGCAAGGATATACAATGGAGATAAGACAGTCTCTTCAATAAGTGGTGCTGGGAAAATTGGACAGCTACATGTAAAAGAATGATATTAGAACACCCCCTAACACCATACACAAAAATAAACTCAAAATGGATTAGATACCTAAATGTAAGACCGGACACTATAAAACTCTTAGAGGAAAACATAGGAAGAACACTCTTTGACATAAATCACAGCAAGATCTTTTTGATCCACCTCCTAGAGTAATGGAAATAAAAACAAAAATAAACAAATGGGACCTAATGAAACTTCAAAGTTTTTGCACAGCAAAGGAAACTACAAACAAGACGAAAAGACAACCCTCAGAATGGGAGAAAATATTTGCAAATGAAGCAACTGACAAAGGATTAATCTCCAAAATATATAAACTGCTCATGCAGCTCAATATTAAAAAAACAAACAACCCAATCAAAAAATGGGCAGAAGACCTAAATAGACATTTCTCCAAAGAAGACATACAGATGGCCAAGATGCACATGAAAATTTGTCCAACATCACTAATTATTAGAGAAATGCAAATCAAAACTACAATGAGGTATCACCTCACACCAGTTAGAATGGGGGTCATCACAAAATCTACAAACAACAAATGCTGGAGAGGGTGTGGAGAAAAGGGAACCCTCTTGCACTCTTGGTGGGAATGTAAATTGATACAGCCACTATGGAGAACAGTATGGAGGTTCCTTAAGAAACTAAAAATAGAATTACCACATTACCCAGCAATCCCACTACTAGGCATATACCCATAGAAAAGCATAATTCAAAAAGACACATGCACCCCAATGTTCATTGCAGCACTATTTATAATAGCCAGGACATGGAAGAGCCTAAATACCCCTTAACAGATGAATGGATAAAGAAGATGTGGTACATATATACAATGGAATATTATTCAGCCGTAAAAAGGAATGAAATTGGTTCATTTGTAGAGACGTGGTTGGATCTAGAGACTGTCATACAGAGTGATGTAAGTCAGAAAGAGAAAAAGAAATATCATATATTAACGCATACCTGTGGAACCTAGAAAAATGGTACAGATGAACGGGTTTGCAGGGCAGAAATTGAGGCATAGATGCAGAGAACAAACGTATGGACACCAAGGGGGGAAAGTGGTAGGGTGGGGGTGGTGTTGTGATGAATTGGGAGATTGGTATTGACATATATACACTAGTATGTATAAAATGGATAACTAATAAGAACCTGCTGTATAAAAAAATAAATTAAACAAAATTCAAAAAAGTAATAATAATAAAGCAAGTAAAAAATAAATAAATAAAACTACCAACCAAACTTTCCTCACCCTAAAGTCTAAAAAATTTCAAGAAACAGGTCATGCCCAAAAAAGAATTATAATACTTAATTTTAAATAATCATTTTTAAAAGATGGAAGCACTGGTTAAACATACTTTTGGGATCCAGGCATTCTTTGTTTCTCCACTCTACATCCCGAATGTGTATGCAATTAGAGTGTGGATGACATTTGTGTTGTCCAATATGGTAGCCACTACCCATACGTGGTTAAATTAAGATTATATAAAATTAAAAATTCAGTTTCTTAGCTGCACTAGCCACATTTCAAGGACTGACTAGCACATGTAACTAGTAGCTACCATTGGACGGTGCAGATATAGAACATTTCCATTATTGCTAAAAGCTCTATGGGATAGCACTAAGCTAGGATCTCATGGTTGGCAAATACCATGGAGAGGACACTCCTCCACTTATTCATGATAGACAGGCACACTGATCACACCATGCTTTCCTTTGAGCTTGTCTTTAGTTTCACAGTCTTTCCAAAAACAAAACTCCAGACTGTCATTTCCAAACTATTGGAATTGGCACATGTATTCTTAGTCAGGGTCATGCTAACCTATGCTGCAGCAAAAAATTAACCCTGAAAACCACTGGCTTTCTCAGACAAATTTTAATGTGAGTTAGGTAACCCTCAAGCACAACCATCATCTATGCTCTACACAATCCAGGCTGGAAAGAGCATTATTTTAATGCATGGGCTTCGTCAAAATTACACTTCCCTGGGACTTTGTCTCTAGAAATTTTAGAAGAGACCTTTCCATTTAGTGAATCATTTTCTAAAATTCTTGGAAGTTTTCTAGAAAAAAAGTTTTTGGATTCTCAAAGAGTATGAGAAAAGTTTCTAGTACTTAAAATTACTAGGAAATGATTTTAGTATATAAAGAGATTAACTCATGAAATAATAGCCTTGTTTGTCCCTATTTAACATGTAGAATGTTAATGGAGGCTCCATCAAAATGGGGGCTCTGGTAAAAATAGTTTCTCCAGAAAACAGATCTTTTTAAGAGCAGAATGCTTTGACTATTTCCAAATGGCTACTTCCCCCCTCCCCCTAGCAGAAGCATAAGGGAATTTTTCTCCCATTCTCCCTACGGGACTCTGGCAGGGCTCCTGGAGGTAAAACTCATAAATGTGCCCCCGTCCCCCCCACTATGACTGGGTTCCCTGGATTTTTTAACTCTCAGGCTTGTCCACCCTGAACCTCCAGCAATCCATCAATTCCGGTTTGGGTTTTTCAGCCCCAATGCTGGTTCTTGCTGAGGTTTTCGCTCACGGCTTAATGATCTGGTAAGTTATGATGCTCTGAATCTGCCTGTCCATCTCTCCAATTTTGGGTGCAGTGGTTTGCCCTGGGACCTCAATTTTCTGATAGAGCTAAGAAGAGTTGTTGATTTTCAGTTTGTTCAGCTTTTTACTTATTGTTAGAATGGAGCTATCACTTCTAAGCTCCATACACGCTGGGCCAGAAACCAAAAGTGCACTTTTCTTTTCCTTAATGAGTTATGTGTTTCTTTTGTAAGTCGAGATGGGCTGCTCCTTTCTCTCCCCTGCCCCTTTATTTCTCTTTTTCCACTCTAAACTTTCTTAGCCAAAGCCATCTTTATTGTTCTGATTAAAAGTGGCTTCTTTCACTGATGTTTTCCTCCCTGTGGTTATGGTTATTAACTTTCTCTACCCCAAGTGCATTGGACCTAAAACTCATTATTACATCTCAAGTGTTCTCTTTACCCTACTTCTAAAGAAACTTGTCACAGTGACTCAGTCAATAGGAATTCTTTCTCTATAGAGTGACACGTAATCATTTCAAACACTTACAGGGCATATGCTGCAATTATAGGACAAAAAAAGGAATGAGCAAATTGGCATGTCCATTTGAACCCAAGTACCTGCTGTTTGTATGTTCCCAGCTGGCCCATCTCTCATAGCACAGCTTCTGTTTTTTAATTTTTAGGACTTTGCACTAAAAACAGACTGATTGGTTTGCCACCCAATGAGCTAGATGTTCTCTTCGGTTATTTCTGGACAGGCTGGAGTAATATTGACCTGATTGCTTTCTTCTTCCAAACCTTATTCTTCCAAGATGAGGCTTTTTTGAAGAATTTTCTGTTAGTTCTTCAGAAGAAGAAATGAAACCCAGGTAGAGGTGACATGTCTGTAATTTGTAGCCTTGTACTAGATAGCATAAGTGCTTTGAGCTACTAAGGACCAGTCTGACTGATTTGTGGGGGGGGTCTCAATTTCCCATATATTGGCTTTTATATCAATATATGAATAGATAAAATATATTTGCCTCTTGCACCCTCCTAGATATTTTTACAGATGTGCTGGCTTTGAGCAATCAGGTTACAGTAAACTCAGGGTTATCCCGCCAGGCCAAGGAACAACCTTCTCTAGTTAATCACGTTGCCTTATTAATTGAGATGCTCAGATTTTCAAATAATTAAGAAATATATCTCACACAGGTTTGTGTTAAACGGAATCTAATTTTCTTTGATGATTCAGAGGTCATTTTAACTCTGATGTTACTTAATCATCATTATTAGGAAAATCAATTGCCAGTTAAGCAAGATGCAGATTAAACAGTTTTTAGAACTTAATAACACCAAGCTCCATTCTTTTTAGAAGTTTTCCATATTCCCTACTATTTAAATCAAAGATCATATTTCTAAAGCTATATGTCTTCCTCCCATGATCTCCCCAGGTTACATAGATTTCTTCAAAGTTTTGTTTTCTTCTGTAAACTAAGGGCCAGGAACAACGCCTGACACGTATTAAAAGCTCAATAAGTATGTGTTGAATGGAGGAATGAATGATTATGTTCATAAAATATATTTCGAGGCCTCCTTCTTACTCCAGGGAGAACCATTAACTCTACCTAGGAGCCTATCAGTTTTTCATGCCTCCGTTCCTACTGAACTATCCAGAGCGTTCTTGGAAAATACGCATTGCTCATTTTCTTCAGACTATTTAGAGAACAAACCTCAGAAATGGTACAGAATTACCATACTTTCTCTCTATAAAGTCTCCTCATGTCAACTTATGAATATCATCTCAGTATCAAATATTATCCATATAAGTAGTCCTTTCTGCCTGACCAACGCCACCAAAGGCAGACCTTGCAGAAGCAAAGTTGATCACGTGACATCTCCCACCTGCCCTCATGCAGGTCCCTCCTCTCAGTAGTCACAGCCTTCTCAGAGAGGCCTGAGTTCCATTTAACAGGGGAAAGCCTGTTTGTTCTTTCACTCTTTTTTAAAAAATTTATTCATTATTTTTGGCTGTGTTGGGTCATCCTGCTATGCGCCGGCTTTCTCTAGTTGCCGCGAGCAGGGGCTACTCTTCGTTGCGGTGCGCGGGCTTCTCATTGTGGTGGCTTCTCTTGTTGCGGAGCATGGGCTCTAGAGTGCGCAGGCTTCAGTAGATGTGGCATGCGGGCTCAGTAGTTGTGGCTTGCGGGCTCTAGAGTGCAGGCTCAGTAGTTGTGGCACAAGGCCTTAGTTGCTCCTTGGCATGTGGGATCTTCCCAGACCAGGGCTCAAACCTGTGTCCCCTGCATTGGCGGGTGGATTCTTAACCACTGCGCCACCAGGGAAGCCCTGTTCTTTCACTCTTACAGCAAAATAAGGTTTAGATGCAAGGCCCCAGGCAGGAAAGATCAATAGCTTGCATTCTTACTAAGGTGGAATCTTTCTGAGAGTAGATTTGAGAAAGATGAAGGTGAGCAGATTCACAAAGAGATCTGAAGCCAGATAAAGGAGGCCTAGAGGCCTAAGGGCCAGGAGAGGATGAAAGACAAAAAAATGCAGCCTTATCTACCCATTCAGGGGCAATTTAAACACACAATTGCTTTTACACAGAGTTGCAAGTTTGCTCTTTAAATCTTTAGTTACCACCTGTCTCCAAACTGTCGTACAAAATGGAAGATGCTTTTTCCAAAGGAAAAGATGGTTTTGGTTTCAAAATTTACTTTCTCACTTTTGAGTGAAAAAGTACAAAAACTAAGAAAAATCTCTATTAGATTCATGGATGCATTGCATAACCCACACTTTGCCTCTCTAACTTTTTTGTCTGTGATTTCTCTTCATTCTTGCTTATCTATTGACCACAGGCTGTCTGCACATATTAAGCAAGACAAAGTATACCTCTGGCATTTCCGTAAATGCATCTATTTTCCCTACTTTCTCGACCTTTGCACACTAACCTACTATCACACTTGTTTTAAACATAATGATTACATCCATTCCAGTTTCAAGTAGTTGTGACCATTTTAGCCTGTGAATCTCAAATAATGACAACTCACTAAGTCACACATAACTTTTCCCTCTTGCATGGAACACTCATTCCCTATAATATGTCAGTGGTTCCTTAGAATTTTACCTTAAAAATATAATGAACACTCTGATACTGTATTTAAACTTTTGAAGATTTTGAAGATTTTCTGCATTAATTTTGATTTTTTAAAATATTGTTCATTGTTTCACTCTTGCAGCAACATAAATTTAAATGCAAGGCTCAGGCAGGGGAGAGAAATGCCTTACGTTCTTACTAAGGTGGAATCATTTGTTCCATGCAAATGGTAACCAAAACAGAGCAGGAGTGGCTATACTTAAAAATACACTTTATATCAAAACCTGTTACAAGAGACAGGGAATATTATTTAACGATAAAGGTGTCAATTTGCAAAGAAGATTAACAATTATAAATATTTATGCACCAAACCTCAGAGCTTCTACACATACAAAGCAACTTTGGCCAAATTGAAGGGAGAAATAGATGGAAACACAGTAATAGTAGAAGACTTCAATATCTCACTTTCAATAATGATCAGAATGAGAATGAGACAGACCCATAAGAAAATAGGACTTGAACAACACTATAGACCAACTGTACTTAAAAAACATACAGAGAACACACCACCCAACAACAGAATATATATTCTTTTCCAGTGCACCTGGAACACTTTACAGGATTAGGCTAAAAGGCAAGCCTAAACAAATTCAAGAAGATTGAGATCATATAAAGTATCTTTTCTAATCACAATGGAATGAAACTAGAAATCAATTGTATAAGGAAAATGGGCAAATTCACAAATATGCCAAAACTAAACAATACTCTTAGAGAACCAATGGGTGAAAGAAGTCACAAGAGAAATTAGAAAATGTCTTGAGACAAATGGAAATGAAAACACAACTTAGTAAAACTTATGAGATACAGTTAAAGCAGTGCTATGAGAGAATTTTATCACAGTAAATTTCTATATTAAAAAAGATCTTAAACCAACAATGTAAGCTTACACTAGAAACTAGAACAAACTAACCAAAATCTAGCATAAGGAAGAAAATAATAAAGATTAGACCAGAGATAAATGAAATAGACAATAGAAAAACTAACAAAAAATCAATGAAACTAAAAGTTGGGTTTTTTGAAAATATCAACAAAACTGACAAACCCTTTTTAAGATTAAGAAAAATGGAGAGAAGTTTCAAATAACTACAGAAATGAAAGAGGGGACATTACAACCAATGCTACAGAAATAAAAAGGACTATAAGAAAATAGTCTGAACTCTTAAAACTCAATATATAGAGGTTTCCAGGGGTTGCAGGGTGGCAATGGGGAGGGATGAATAAGTGAAACACATAGGATTTTTAGAAGAGTGAAACTATTTTGAATGATATCATAATGATGGATACATGTCATTATACATTTGTCTAAACCCAAGAGTGAGCCGTAATTCAAACTACAGACTTTGGGTGATTATGTTATGTCAATGTAGGTTCACCCTTGGTAACAAATGTACCATTCTGGTAGGGGATATTGATAATGGAGTATAGCATGCCTGTGTCAGGGGAGAGGTATATGGAAAATCTCTATACCTTCTCCTCAATTTTGCTGAGAACCTTAAACTGCTCTAAATAAAATAAAGCAAAACAAAATAAAATAAAATAAAGAATTAAACCAATCCTCTAAAAACTCTTCAAAAAAAAAAAAATGAAGAGGATTGAATACCTCCAGCTAATTGCATGAGGGCAGTATTACCCTGATATCAAAGCCAGACAAAGATACTACAGAAGAAAAGGAAACTACAGATGAATATTCTTGGTTAGTATTTGTGCAAATTCCTTAAAAATTACTATCAAGTCAAATTCAACAGCATACGAAAAGGATTATACACCATGACAAGTGTGATTTTTTCATAGAATGCAAAGACGGCTCAACATAAAAAAAATCAATATACCACATTAACAGAATGAAAGACAAAAACCACATGATCATCTTATTCGATGTAGAAAAAGCATTTGACAAGATTCAATGCTCTTTCATGATAAAAAAAAAAACTCAAGAAATTAAGAATAGAAGGAAACTATCTCAACATAATAAAGGCATTTATGAAAAGCCCACAGCTAACATCATACTCAATGGTAAAAGACTGAAATCTTTTCCTCTAAGATCATAAACAAGGCAAAGAAGCCCAGTTTTGTCACTTCTATTCAACATGGTATTAGAAATTCTAGCCAGAGAGATTACACAAGAAAAAGAAATAAAAGTCAACCAAATCAGAAAGAAAGAAGTAAAATTACTCTGTTCATAGAAAACATAATCTTATAAGTGGAAGATCCTCAATATTCCATATACCTCCCCCAAAAAAAGAGAGAGAGAGAGAACTATTAGAACTAATCATCAAATTCAGCAAAGATGCAGGATGCAAAATCAATACAAAAAAATCAGTGTGTCTCTATACATGAACAATCTGAAAAGGAAATTAAGAAAACAATTCCATTTATAATAGCCTCAGATATTATTATAAAATACGTGAGAATAAACCTGACCAAGGAAAACTATACTAAAAACTACAAAACATGGCTGAAAGAAATTACAGAAGGCACAAATATGCAGACACATCTTGTCTTCATGGATTGGAAGACTTCACATTGTTAACATGTCTATACTACCCAAAGTGATCTGCAGATTCAAAGCAATCCCTGTTAAAAATCCCAATGGCAATTTTTGCAGAAATTGAAAAGTTTATCTTAAAACTCATATGGAAACTCAGGGGACACCAAATAGCCAAAACGATTTTGAAAAAGAAAAAGTTGAGGGACTCATATTTCCTGATTTCAAAACATTAAAAAGCTTCAGTAATCAAAATTGTGTGGTATTGGCATAAATACAGACAAATTGTCTAATGGAATACAATGAGAGCATGGAAAAAAAACCCTCATGTATATAGTCAACTGATCTTTGATAAGGTATCAGGACCACTCAATGGAGAAAGAATAGTGTCTTCAAATAGTGCTGAGAAAACAGGATGTCCACATGCAAAAAAATTAAGTTGGAGCTTTATCTTTCAACATACAGAAATTACCTCAAAGTGGCTTAAAGACCTAAATAAAAGACGTAAAATTATTAAACCCCTAAAAGAAAACACATGGGGAAAGCTTCATGACATTGGACTTGGTGATGATTTCTTGCATATGACACCAACAGAATAACAGGTTAACAAAAGCAGAAACAGACAAATGGGACTACATTAAACTTAAAAACTTCTGTGCATCAAAATACACAATCAACAGGGTAAAACGTCAACCTATGGAATGGGAGAAAATATTTGCAAATTACAGATCTGATAAAGGGTTAATGTACAGAATATATAAAGAACTCTTACAACTCAACAAGAAAAAAAAAAATCAAATCACCTGATTACAAAAAGGGCAAATAAATAGACATTTCTCCAAAGATGATATGTAAGTGGTCACAGTCAACAAGCATATGAAAAGATGCTTAACATCATTAAGCATCAGAGAAAGGTAAACCAAACCATAATGTGGTATCACCTCACACCCATTAGGATTGCTACTATCCAAACCAAAAACAAAAGCAGATAATAACAAGTGTTGACAAGGATATGGAGAAAGCAGAACCCTTGTGCACTGTTGGTGGAATTGTAAAATGGTGCAACCTCTATGGAAAACAGTATAGAGGTTCCTCAAAAAATTAAAAACAGAATTACCATGTAATCCAGCAATCCCACTTTTGGCTATACATCCAAAAGATTTGAAAATAAGGTCTCAAAGAGATATTTGCACACCCATGTTCATAGCATCACTATTTATAACAGCCAAGAGGTAGAAGCAACACAAATGTCCACCAATGGATGAATGGAAAAAGTACAGTTGGTATATACATACAATGGATTTTTATTCAGTCTTACAATAAGAAGGAAATCCTGTTACATACTCAACATGAATGAACAGAGAATATTTTGCTAAGTGAAATAAGTTAGTCACAGAAGTACAAATACTGCATGATTCCACTAATATGAGGTATCTAAAGTAATCAAATTCATAGAAACAAGAAAGTAGAAATTTGGTTACCAGAGACTGGTAACCAAAGTGGTAAAAGTGGAGTTGTTGTTCAGTGGGTATAGAGTGTCACATTTGAAAGATGAAAGACTTCTGGAGAGCTGTTTCATAGCACTGTGACTAAACTTAACACCACTGAACTCGAGACTTAAAAATGACTAAGGTGATAAATTTTTATATGTTTTTTACCACAATAAAAAATATTGTATTAAATATTATTTATCTTTATTACTGAGGTTTTTGGGGGTTTTTTTTGGCATCCACTTAAATTTTGCACTTTAGATGAGGGCCTTGTCCCAGTCCCAGCTCTGCACTGCCCTACCAACCAAGGGATATAACTGAAATGGTGGGAAGGAAATTGAAATAAAAATGTTCTGGGGGTGAAAAGGGGCCAAATTTCTCCAAATTCCTTTCATTTCTCTCTCTATCCATCAAGAAATATGTATACTTGGTCCTTGACAAGCAGAGATATTAACCCTACTGAACATCTGAAAGATCCTGATATCACATCCTGCTCCAAAAACCATTCAAATGGTAGACGAATCCTATTAGTCATTCAGCACCACACAGTCTCCCCAGAGGACAAGAGACCTCAGATGGTCTGAATAAACATCAAACTTGGTTTTTAAAATGGCATTTAGAATTGAGTAGCAATGCAGCTCATAGAAATTGTAGCTTAGAGCCCAGATATGATAGATATTTGAATACACAATTCTGAAAACAGCTAATTTCTCTATAAGAAGCATACTCTCTAAAAGAACAAAAAAATCAGAATGCAAAAAATGGGGAAGATAATCAGTATTTAATAAGACTTGTTCCACTTCAGTGAAAAGAAGTAAAGTTGATAATCTTATCCCTTAAGCCTGCCATTTTTTAATGTCTTTATTGTATTCCAAATGCACTCAGAAAAGTCCACCAATGAGATATTTTGGAATATTTGTTCTAATACATTCAATACGTATTTGAGCATCCTCTGTTACTAACACTGAGGATACGGTTGTGAAAAAAAAAAAGAAAAAAAAAAAAAACACCTCCAATTTCTTGAATAAGAAAACACACTAGAAATCTTACTTACTTTCCCTCTTGATTTTTACACATTGAAGAGAGACTTGGGAAACTTGAAAAGGGAATGAAATCCAAGCATTTCTAAATCAAAGGCCCCCGCATTGTTTACTGTGGACCTCAATATTTTCAGTAGTGTTTAATCCCCAGCCAAATCTCACTCTCTGTGGCCTTCAGCCATCTGAACTATGTAAAGTTCTCTAGCAGCAAAGACTTACCTAAGAGTAGGTTTTGGTTGTTTGTTTGGGTTTTTATTTGTCTGGGATTTTGGGGGGGAGTTATATTGCTTTTTTTAAAAAAAAAATTATACTGGTGTATAGTTGATTACAATGTTGTGTTAGTTTCAAGTGTACAGCAAAGTAATTTAGTTATACATATACATGTATCTATTCTTTTTTAAATTATTTTCCCATTTAGGTTATTACAGAGTATTGAGCAGAGTTCCCTGTGCTATACAGTGGGTCCATGTTGGTTATCTATTTTAAATATGGCAGTGTGGACATGTCAATCTCAAACTCCCAGTCTATACCTACCCTCACCCTTCCTAACCATAAATTCATTCTCTAAGTTTGTGAGTCTGTTTCTGTTTTGTAAATAAGTTCATTGGTATCATTTTTTTTTAGATTCCTCGTATAAGCGATATCATATGATACTTGTCTTTCTCTGTCTGATTTACTTCACTTAGTATGATAATCTTCAGGTCCATCCATGTTGCCACAAATGGTGTTATTTCATTCATTTTAATGGCTGATGTGTGTACACATATATATATATAAAATATATATATTATATAAATATACCACATCTTCTTATCTTCTTTATCCATTCATCTGTTGATGGACATTTAGGTTGCTTTCATGTCTTGGCTATTGTAAACAGCACTGCAATGAACATTGGGGTGCATATACACTTTCGAACCATGTTTTTCTCCAGATATATGCCCAGGAATGGGATTGCTGGATCATATGGTAGCTTTATTTCTAGTTCCTTTGGGAACCTCCATACTGTTCTCCATAGTGGCTGTACCAATTTATATTCCCAATAACAGTGTAGGAGGGTTCCTTTTTCTCCACACCCTCTCCAGCATTTATTGTTCATAAACTTTTTGATGATGGCCATTCTGACTGATGTGAGGTGATATCTCATTGCATTGTAGTTTTGATTTGCATTCACCTAGGAGTAGTTTTGCAAATGACTTGTTGACAGAGTGCTGCCAAGAAAAACCACTAAGGGAGAGAGAGAAGCAGGATGGAGCAGGGAAAGGAGCTGATAACAATGTGGTCTCAGCTGAAGTCTAGACTCAGTGTGAGCCTATGAGGAGCTCTGGAGTATGAATTTCACCACAGAGTGGTCTTACCTGAAGCAAAGGGGTAGGCTTGAAAATCCAACATCATTCAGCCATTGGCCATGGCTACCTCAGACCTACAGTTGGTGGGTTATGGAGACTAGGGGATAAGCACCCAGGCATCTTCACAAGTGAGGTGGCTCTCATCAGCTAAGGACCACTGGAGGATGGATGCCCAAGACCAGTAAAGGAGATCTAGGCATAGCAATAACAGTATCTACTGGGCATAAAAAGTCTGAGTTTTTCAGGGAAACAGCCACAAAGTGGCAGACTTTGAAAAGCTAAAGGATGAAAATATCCCTCTCCCTAGAGAAATGTTCTGAAGAATTTCTTAGTGATGCCCAAGGCCTTCTCCAGTCAACCATATTTTCTTAAATATGTGGCATGTCCCCATTCATTCTCATATCCCAAGAAATCTGGAGCACGATTATTCAGTGAGTAGTAGAGAAAGCTCTCCCAGAACTGTTGAGCTAGACCCAACTTTAGATATCTGGTTCAACAGCTTTCAGATATTGGTCTCCAAGAACTCTCACCAGAATACCTGTGGAAATCCAATCTATAGATCCTATGAAAGGGGACTCCCGCTGGTTGGAGGGTGGAGGATGGAAATCAATCCCTCATAGACATTGGTGGCTCCCATTGGGCTATAAGGGATGCATTTTCCCTCCAACTATTAGCATGTGTCTCAGGTCAGATTCCCTAGAAGCAAAGTCTCATGTTGGGGTTCTTGCAAGTGATGTATTGATGGAGTGGTCTCAGGAGAAACCTGTAAGGGGATGGGGAGCAGAATAGGGCAGGGAAAGAGCTAGACAGGATGTGGGTTCAGATAAAACAAACAAACAAGAACAATGATCTAGTTCAAGTTTGTTCTTGTGTAGCAGCATCGCTGAGAGGTCCAGACACTTGCTGACAGCCCCACAGCTCCCTAGTGGTGGACGAGGGCTTGAAGATGGGTGAGCTCATGCCCATTCCAGAGCTATTCTCATGATGTCTGTTTAGGACATGTTCCCAAGAAGCTGATTCTGAAAAGATTATTTTGCAAGTGTTGTATTGAGAGGGTGATCTCAGAAGAAACCTTTAAGAAAGTAAGGGAAACAGAGCAGAGAGAGAAGCTGAACAAGGAAATGGTGTCCTCTGGTGTCTGGCTTAAGACTGACCCCACAGGGAAGTTTGACGGGAACCACAGTTATGTCCTAAATTGAGACAAGGAGCCAAGATTTTGTACCCCAGTATCAATCAGTCATTGGTTTGGGGCTGTAGGGAAGGCACAGCTTCCCCGGCATTTCCTGGAGAGGACCAAGGGCAGGTCTCTGAATAGGAAGCAGCTGTGAGTCATTAGCTTTCCACATTCACAGCAGCTGGTGGAGGGGGATGAACTGAGGGCCACTGGACAGGCACCAATAACTTTTACTACAAATCCTCACGGACTCCCTTGTGGTTTCAGTGACTGAATGTGACTTTCAATGCGATAAGAGCCCAAACCCAGAGGAACCACTTGAAAAGGCAAAATCACAGCTCCCGCCTACAGTTTCCATTTGGTCTTCTGTTTATCCCCCCCATAGTGTAAGTTTTACAAAAAAAAATTTTTTTTTTAAATACGCTTCCATTTAAGTTGTCCCTAAAGAAGCCAACTTTGGAATCCAAAAGGAAGTTGCCAAATATATAGATAAACGTACGTTCATGGAGGAGGTTCACAGCTTCTGTTAGGTTGCTCCTTTCCAGGCTCAGTGGCGGATCTATGCCGGGAGAGCCCCCTGCCAGCAGAACCCTGCCCTCAACACCCACATCCCTCCTCCTCCGGCTTGGAGTCACATCCAGGGAGTAATACTCCTGGGTGTGTTACTATGGCTACCCTCTTCTGAATAGTCTATGTGGGTTCTAAATAGCTTTCCAATCAGCTGTGGGTTTTCTGCATTTTGCTGTGTTTTATTTTGGCCCCCAGCCAGTCTTTTTTCTTTTCCCCCACCATGAGGTTTTGAAGGACCTTGTCTTGGTTTTGTTTTTAGGAGGAGAGAAAGCAGAGAGGGTATTAGTAGAAGGCAGCTTGGTACAAAGATATCAAACAGAGACGAGAACTAGAAATGTCCTTAAAGATCTAAATCATGCATTTTCAGACTATTTACTGGGGAGCCCTCGCGTTCCTCAGAGGTGGCTCTGGGTTGGCTTTCAGGGCCACAGGGACAGAGAGAACACTGGGCTCAAGCACACACGAAATTACAGTGGCTCCTTTTTTTTTTTTTTTTAACCGGGTTTTATATGCTATTTCATATTCAAAAAGGATTTGAGCAGCCAGTTAAAAAACATAGGTTCAAAAATCAGGATTGAGTCTGGAACACATGTTGCAAGTCACAATCCACATTCACTGAGTTATCATCTTCATGCATCTCACTGAAGTCTTTCTCTGGTTGCAGGGGTCCTCTCTGCCACACAGGCTGGAAGCAGCTCTCAGCCACAGACTGATGGCAGTGGGTGTATAAATGCCCCAGCTCCCTCATCTCACAGGTGGGAATCATATGGTCTGCCCTGCCTCCCAGGCTTCCCTGGGATTAAGCCCCAGGTGCCCACAGTTGATAACCAGCTTGGTAATGCACCTCCTATTAGCTGCTTTCCCTTCCCTGCCTCACATCCCGCCAACATTTCCTGGGCTCCCTTCCTACCCGGATCAGGTTCTGGGCCAACCCAAACCAAGAAATAGCCCAATGACATTGAATGCACTGATCAAAATCGGATATTCAAAGGAAATAATGTCATACTTTTTTTCTAAATTTTACATTTTTTCTTCTCTTTAAAGATAAAATTAAACTGAATTATTTTTGATGATTGAATGATGAAGGAATGACTTCTTACTGAGGGCACAGGAAATTCTTGGCAATATGTTAAGAACAACAATCCAGTGATAGAAACTGTTAGAGGTGCAACAAGTGACTAAATCATTCTTCAAAGTGTTTAGGTGAGGAACTCAAGGGACACAGGTAAAGCTTGGATTCAAAACCTAATTTTGGTTCCCCAATTCAGTATCAGTACAATATACCCATTGACCTTTTTATTAATCTGTGATCATCAGTTGATTCTTTTTTTACACATTAGTGGTCCTCAATAAAATATACAGTCAATATATATTCAAGTGGTTACATGAAAATAACAATGCATATAAATTACATTAAACGTATATGGCTTAATGTAGAGTTCAAATATTATGACTTTGTATATTTATCAAATATATGACATTTCATCAACCTTATCTAGTTTGTCTCTTTAGTTCTGTAAATTGAGAGATCATATTAAATCTCTAACTTTCTGAATAAAGAGATAAAGGTGGAATAGAAAATTTTCAAAAAGTTTTCTTTTTGTATATTAAAATTTCCCTTTCTTTTTAACAATGGATTCTCCTGGCCTCGATATCATGTGCCTCTGTTTAAATCATATGTGGGACTGTGAGGTCCCTCTACCCTCTGTGATGCAGGTTTCTCCCCAGCCGAATCTCCGCACCAACTACCAATCTGAAATGTATAGAAGAGAGAGGCTGGGGTCTCAAGGGGAGAAATAGCAAGGCCAAGGTGACTCACCTCTTTGGGATGTATAAAAGCCATCCCTTCCCAGGACCTTACAAATGCTGACCACTTGAAAGGCAATAGCAATGCTCTAGTTATTGCCTCTGCCCATTTTCATGAATTAAAGAGGTGACCCTTGGAGAATTTACTAGATTGTTTTCACTGATGGTCTCAATTAATGGCTTTCCTGTATCCATGCTCATTTCTCTTAACTGTGGAAGCCCCACCCACTCTGACTCTGGGCTCCACCTTGAGACTCACGTTGATCGATCAAGTTCATCAGAAGTGATGTTGAGCAGCTCCCAGCCCAGGCCTCAGAAGCTGTTGTGCACTCTCTATTGGAACCCTGCCTCTGGCATTAGAACAAGCTCTTTCCATGAGAGACCACATGGAGAAGAACCAAGGTGCCCCAACAAACACCCATCCTGCCCCGGAAATAGAGCTGACTAGTTGACCAGAAAACAAACACAGAATCATGAAGGAGCCTGCCTGAGACCCAGAGAATCTCTCAGTGGATCCCAGTCCAAACTGCCACCCTACACAATCAGTAGCTAAATGAATACTTGTTGTCTTAAGGCACCAAGTTATGGGATCATTTGTTATGAAGCAATAGCTAGCTAGTACCACTTCCTTACTCTGAAAGAAACTTGGGAAACATATTTAATGTCCAATGGGTTTATGCTGCCTATGGGACCAAGTTATAGTACCTTAGCTTTACACAGTAGGGATTTCCAGCTCATTGCCCACTTACCTTTAGAGTCTCACACTCACCTCAGAAACCCCTGTATATAAGCAATGAACCTGTCCCCATGAACGTTTCTCCATTCTCTGAAAAAGTTCTCCTACCTTTCCCTTTGGAATAATAACAACAACATAAGAACAGCTACAACATTTATTTAAAGTATGTTATACACTAGGTATTGTTCTAGGAATTCTAAAATTATTATTTTATTTAATTTTCACCATACTTCTAAGAGAAGAGTCCTATCATTATTCTAACTTTAAAGATGAGGAAACTGAGGCATAAATAATTTAAGTAGTTTGTCCAAGGTCATGAAGCAGTGGAGTTGAGATTCAATCCTAGAATATCTGCCTCCAGAGGCCCAGGGCTTGCTTAACCCTTACCCTCTCTCCTATTCTGTGCCTGGGGCACATAGCCTCTCATTTCAAGACCTCGCTTCCCTGACAGAGCCTCCCTTCCATGGCACTGACTGTGTTCCCGCCAGCATTCAAAGACCTCTGCATACTCTCAACAGCCTATATCTATTTTATTGTGCATCATTATCTCCATTTTACAGAAGAAGCAGCTGAGGCACACAGAGATTAAGTTACTCACTCAGTCTCACACAGCATGTTAGTGACAGAACCTTGATTCAAGCAGAGGCCATCTGGTTCCAGAGTTCAGGCTCTGTAGCTCATGTCAGGGACAGGCTTCTGTGGCATCCCCCACCAGTAGAGTAGTCGAGTTGTTCCTTCCTTCCCTCATTATCCCACATCTTCTTATGCAGACCACTGTCCAAGCTTTTGTATTTATGCCAAAACTTAACTTTCTGACTGTCCATCTTCCTATGAAAGAATTTGCTCTACAAAATTAGGGGCCATATTAGGAGTCATAAAAATTATAGATTTCCCTTTCTTCCCAGTCTTGTCTGATGGGGAATCATAGATCACACATTTATATATTTAAAGATAAGGAGCTGTAGAGGACACTGGTGGTGGCTGCACTGGTGTCCTTCTTGGGCTGGTGCACCCATGACCCAGCTTCAGGAGTGTTGACTGGACTCAGTTCACAGCTGTCCTTCTCTCCACAGGTTTTTCCCTTTCAATAAGAGCCTGCCCTCCTAGAAATGCCTGGGAGATTCCACCAGCCAAGGACTGACTAACACAAAGGCTCAAAAAACTGAACCCTGCCTCAAGCAGGGACAACTCTGTGGTGAGATTTATACTCTAGAGCTCTCTGTGGAATCAAGCTGAAGCTAGTATCCAGATGAGTCTGCATCTTCTCTTGGCTCTTTCCTCATCCCCATTTTGCTTCCTTCACTGCTTTACATGTTTCTTTTGAGAGTCCTCTTTCAGTAAAATGCAGGAAAATCCCCAACCCAGACTCTGCTTCTAGGAAATCCAACCTAAGACAAGAGCCTTATAATGATACAAAGCAATTTCACTGTGGATAAATGTGATGTTTATTCAGGGAAAGTGATATGTGTTTATTTTTTTCATGGTAATGTGATTGTTACGGACATCTAAGGCTGAAAAAAATTTCCAAAAAAATTAAGTCTGCATCTGCTTTAATGCAAATTAGGGTAATAACTTGCTAACAGACCTCAAAATGCACTGTGTCAAATAAAGTGGAAATTTATCTCTTACATATCAGTTGGACTTTCAGGCTATTGGACCACTTGACTCCACACAATCTTAAAGACTTGGGCTTCTTCTCATGTTTTTCCACCATGCCCTACTTAGGGTGGCTTTCTTTTCCAGCCGTTGGAAGCCATGGTACAGAAAGTGACTTGCAGCAAAGAAAAAAGGAATATGAAGGAAGCGCACCAGCCCGCTGAAAGACTCTGTTCAGAAGTGATGTCACTTCTGTCCACAGTCCATTGGTGAGAACCAAATCACCACACCCAGCTCTAAGGGAGGGTAGGTACTGCAGTGTAGATGGTCAGCCAGGTAGCATTATATTATTACATTTAAAAAAAAAAGAGGAGAATGGATTTTGGTGAAGTCAGTAATCCCAGCCATAATCCATACTATTAGTTTTGCATTGGCTCACTGTCTTTTCTAACATTCAGTATAAAGAACATGAGGACACAGGATGTGACAACTTTTCAAATTAACTGCAAAGTCTTTTTGTAACTTCAAAGCTTATAAAACATGTTTTAGAATATTTCTTGCCCTCGTAAATGTGTCTCTAGTAGGAAATAGTGTTAACTCATAAATTGTGCCTGATATTAATCAAGTTGTAAATGAAGTCACTAGTTTGTTTGTTTGTTTGTTTTTTCATTCCATCTTCTACATCAAGGCTGATCAATAGAATTTTCTGTGATGATAGAAATGTTCTATATTTGTGCTATTCAATACAGTAGCCACTAGACACATGTGACTTATTGAATATTTACTATAAGGCTAGGATGACTGACAAACTGAATTTTAAATTTTATTTAACTTTAATTCATTTAAATTTGAAGCACTACACATGGCTAGTGGCTACCATATTGGACAGAGCAACTATATAATATATAAAAATTCTGGTGAGAGAGAAAGCAGTTCAGTTTGCTTGTCTTGTAGCAACTGCTTTTACCAAATTTGTACTGATGGTTCCTCTAACAGCTTCTGATCCAAACACAAGGCAAAGCTTTGTTTCTGCAAAGCCCATTATCCTTGCCACTATCTTTCAGCACCAGGCAGAGCTGCTGGCACAGTGCAGGCTTTTAATAAATATTCACTAAGTAAATAAATGAATTAATGGTATGTGCTCTGCCCAGCTGAGCTAGGTCTGCCATATACACTATGATTTGACCTAGCCTCTAGTTCAGAACATTTTGCAATGCAAGTAACTAAGAGTGAAACAAAAATTCATAGAAATTATGCATCAATGTGATTTAGTTTTTTAGATGGGCACGATTATTGGACCAAATATATCATAGCTGTAGCATCTTCTGGCTAGACACTAGCAATGGCACACAAAGAACTTATACTCAAAATAAATTCTTCACATCCCAGATATTTTGCATCTCTCCCATATATGCAACACATATTATTCAGTTAACAGCTGTATGCAACTTTACCAGGATGGCAGTGCAGTCAAGTACCAGAAGTCATAAGTACATTTGCCATCTGGATTCAAGATGAATGTAATTTATTCATGTCTGGGTTAATCAGAGTTTAAACCCAGGCAATTGATGGACCAGATACGAAGAGCCATCATTTCATAAATGTGGGCCAAGTCAGTCATGGAGCTATTAGCACATGTATTTTATGCATGGCTCCTCTTCTCTCTAGAGTAGAGCCTCCCATGCTTTGCATGATTTTTATGTGTTTGTTTGCTGAACATCATAAGTCATCTTTGCAAAGGCAGTCTGATTTAGAAATAAATTCCTAGTTATGTAGGTAGAGCCAGGAGCAGGTTTTTTTCCTTCTCTGAAGTGATAGGGCTTTACACAAGAAGACACACTTACAGATATGATTAAAAACAAGCTTTCTTAGCTACATTCCATTTCCTCTAGACCCAGCATGGAAGAAAAGGAGGGCCCTTAACCAAAGAGTGAATTAAAGTCTACAGGTTCTCACCACAATGGACAGAGCATGAAATAGAGAAAGAGATGAGAAGAATTTGAATTGATATTTCTCCAAAGAAGACGTACAAATGGCCAATAAGCACATAAAAAATGTTCAGCTTCGTTAGTCATTTAGAAAATGCAAATTAAAACGCCAGTGAGATACCACTTCACACCAATTAGAATGACTTTAATAAAAGAAACCTGACAACATCGAGCTCTGGGAAGAAGGTAGAGGCAACTGGATCTCTCATCCATAACTAGTGGGCGTGTGAAATGAACAGACACTTTGGAAAGGGTTTGGCCTTCTTTATAAAGTCAAACATATAGTTGCCACATCAGCCAGTAATCCCGCTCCAAGGTATGTACCAAGAGTAATGAAAACATGTCCACAAAAAGACCTGTGAAAAGATGTTTAAAGCAGGTTTATTCATAATACAAAACTGAAATTAATCCAGTCCCTGGCTTGGGAATGGATACAAAAGTGTGATACTACTCAGCAGTCAGAAAAAAATGAAATACAGATACATGTATCAACATGGATGCATCTCAAAAACATCAAGCTAAGTAAAGAAAGCCAGACTCAAAAGGCTACACACTGATAAAAAAAAAAAAAAAAGAAGCAGACTCACAGAACAAACTAGTGGTTACCAGTGAGAAGAACGAAGGGGGGAACAACATAGGAGTGGGTATTAAGAGGTACAAACTATTAGGTATAAAATAAGTTACCAGGATATATTGTACAACATGGGGAGTATAGCAAATGTTTATAATAACTATAAATAGAGTATAACCTTTAAAAATTGTGAATCACTATATTGTACACCTGTAACTTATATAATATTGTACATAAACTACACTTCAATAAAGAAAGACAGCACACTGTATGATTCTATTTATATGACACTCTGGAAAAGGCAAAATTATAGGGACAGAAAATACAGCAGTAATAGAGAGTGGTGTTGATTGCAAAGAAGTGTAAGACTTTTAGGGTGATGGTGAAAGAAATATTCTATCTGTGATTATGGTGGTCACATCACTACTTATTTGTCAAAACTCCAAGAACCATATTCCTATAAAATGTGAATTTTACTACATGTAAATTATGCCTTAATATTCCTAAGAAAAGAAATGCACTCCAGGAACTTAGTACTCACTTGTTCTTATATCAGTGCATTAACTATTTATATTTTCAGCTTTTTTTTTTTTGTCTGACAGTCAGGAAAAAAAAAGTTTGGGATGGGGAAGAAGAGTGCTCTCAGATGCTATAACTGGGCTCTTCTTTAAATCTCATCTCAACAGAAATGAGCCAAGATAAATGACACGCTGGCGATTTGGCGGCACAAAGAAGAGGCAAGGCAGACAAAATAAAATAACATGATTTCATTTGCTGAAATGTATGAAGTCATTGGTTTATAATGATTACAGCTGTGCAAACATCCGTCAAGGGGCTTAGCTCCCTCCCTGAGAATGTGGACTGGCGAAATCGTAGGCACACAAGACGGTTGAAAGTACCCAGGCCTTCAGCTCAAGACTCAGCCAGCACCTAAACACACTGCCTGGTAGGTTTTCAAGGTCAAGCCTGATTTCCACTTGGAACTACAACTCCAGACACAGTTAATATATAACAAAACTTGGATTGTTTATGGTTTATAAGCCTCTCGGAAAATGTCAATATGTCTTAGTGTTTCAGATTAATGGGGAGCATAAAACTAGGAAGACTGTTGGTATTTTCCAGCATATACTATTCTCTTTGAATCTCACCAGCCTGTAATAGAGATTTATGGGCTCTGCTTAGTATAACAATAAGCAAATTATCTTTAAATCAAGGATCAGTTGTTTGTGTTTAACAGATAACATCTGCTGCTAATCATAGAGAAAGCAGCCCTGATCTGAGAGTTGTACGCACCCTCCCTACTCTCCCTTACCCTGCTGGGGGCTGCCCTGTTGTTCCTCCAGTCTGGATGCCAGTCAACATCCCATGGCTGAATTGGGATGCAGGGGAGGAGGGAAGAGGAGCGTCATAGCAGGCAACTTATTGAAGAGTTAAAGGCATTGAAGAGTGAGAATCCACCACATTCATACTCTTGAATTAATTACCATCTTTTACTTTAGACTATATTAACAACCTATGATAGGACAAGAAAAAAGAGTTTGGGGTAAGTGCTATCTACCAGTTGAACTAACTGTTCAATAAACATTTCAGATCAAACCTCCAATAAGCAATCTCTTGCTTGAACTGCAATCTGCAGGCCTCTAAAAGTCTGCAACATCCTTGCATCAAAGGGATCTGAGAACTCTACAGTTCAGATCTTTTGCTCTCCACATTATTAATCCCAAATAAAGATTGGTTTTGAAAAAAATTAAAATATTGCCAACATAAGGTTTGCGTTATTTCTTTGCAGACTTGGGTCATTTAATTGTTTCCATCACATATTTATTCATCCCCAAAATACAAAGCTAGTGTGACTTGTGATCCATAGAAGGTAACCACGAATGTCCAGTCCATTCATCCATTTAGCACATATTGGCTGGGCACCTCCCATGCTGATGGGAGAGATGACAGTCAACAAGACAGGCAAATTCTATGGCCCTCATGGAACTTAATAGTCTAGGGGCAAACAGGAAAACAAGAGCAAATAAATTTACAGAGGGGAGAATTAGAGAGTGTGGTGAGTAAATGAAAGAAATAGGAGATGAAGTAAAAAGATCTCCCACTGTGACTGATGCCTGATGCTCTGGTATGATGTGGTTTTACAGCTGAAAGGGAGTTGAGAGACAATTGATTCTACATAAAATGATCCTTTTACATACAAGAGGAACAGATTCTGATAGAAAAGCCAAACTAGGCTACATGAAAGGGTTTGAGTGGACATTCATGCCTAGAGCCCACTGCAAGTATCGAGTAGAATTAGGGGTCATCAGGATCCCAAGCTATGGATCTTTGCGACACCTCACTTTCACCCCATACCCCCGCCTCTTTCAATTTTCTCTGCCAACTCTGAGACAACTGGTGTTGGAGCCATGCTCACTGTGGCTTTGGAGAAGTCTTCAGGACACAGGCTCTCAGCCTTGTATCACTACCTCCATTCTGGAATTCTCCAGGTAGTCCCTTGTGGCCCAAAGAAACAACATCTTCAGTGACTGCACTTGCTGATGTTGGTACAGTACCACACAAGACACAAAGCGTGTTAATGGACAATCCCGCACTGGATTCTTGCAATACTACTCAGCAGATACTGTTATTTCCACCTTATAAAAGAGGAATCAGGCCTTAGGAGGCCATGGGATCTGATCAAGTTCACAAGTTTAGCTTGTTCTAAATGACAAAGCTGTAGCTTAATTCCACATAGAGTGATCGACTGTACTGGTTTGCTCAGGACGGAGGGGGTTCCCAGGGAATGGAGCTTTCAATGCTAAAACCAGGACAGTCCCAATCAAACCATGTTATTTGGTTAAACCTAATAGCAAGTCCACTTACTGTAATGGCGGGTATGCTCACCACCAAATGAAAACCAGAGCAGGACTTTGAGGGTTTATTCTTTCTCGGAGCCCTAAGACAAGTCATCCTCATTAACCTGCGTCCTATAGATGTAATGAATCACCCTCATCACCCCACCTGCCTCCAGCAGCTGTGGATATTATATTATAGTGCCATGGCCAGGCTTTGAAACACAAACCTAGGAGAGGATCATAAACTCCATAAACTATCAGAGCATTTCCAAGTACTCATGTACCACCCACTCCTCAGCAACTTCTAGCTTCTTCTTGCCTAATGGGAGCATTGGCTGGAGAAGAGGAATGGAGTTATTTTTGAAGTTTTACATACATCTCATCAGGGTATTTGGCAAAGCCACGCTCATGCTGGGTTAATCACTGCTGTGGGTGTCTCGGGAATGACAGTGAGCAATTTTATGAAAACCTTATAGTCAGTAACATCACTCCCACAGCACGGCAGGGAGGGGAGGAAGGGAAAGTCGAATGGATCCTCACCGTCACTTGAGCTTGAGGGAAATACAACCCCAACAAATATCAAATCAAATCGTAAGAAAGACTGGTAAGTTCCTTTTGCAGCTTTACTGGAAGTAGGCAAAGAAGTTTGCAAAGAAGTTAGAATAACAACTATAAGAGATGTTCCAGACAAAAATCATTTAATTGGGTTTTTAAGTTTTAAGTTGTATATAACTTTTAAAATATTTGAGAAAAAAGCCTGCTTCTCTTAATAAGAGGAACATATGTTGAATGCTTACAACTTGTCAGATACTCCTCTCAGCATTTTACTCCATTGAATTACTTACAATAACTGTATTAAATCATCACAATATCCATATGTTGAAGGTACTTTATCCCCCTTCCTCCATTTTACAGCTGAGGAAACACTACACACAATGGTTAGAAAACTAGAGCTTTCAGTATGTGTAGAGGCCAGGATTTGAACCCTAAGCATCACGTTACACTGCTTTCCCTTGGTGCCAATGAAAGAATTTCTGTCTACCAAGATTGGTAAGAAAATCCCTAGACGTTCAGAAGTATAAATAAATTATGAACAGAATGATACATTGCCCATCAGAGAAGATTTGAAAAATAGCTCTTTGAGAGGAGGGTAAAGACTGGTTTGGGTCCCTCAGTGTTTAGTGACGGTGAAATTCAGTCAAGGAGCGGCCCATCCAAATTTTATTGCTTGCATGTAATTAACATTTTCTCTCTATGGAGTTTAGAATAGTTTAGTTTAGTCCTTAGAATATATACACATGGATACACAGGATAAATGATAGCAAAGTAATGGAGTTGGCCACACATTCTCTCTACCTTTATAAACACGTCCAAGGGTATAAACAAGTTAAAGATGGAAAATGACAATAACAATGCAAACAAAAGTTAAGAGAAGATGACACCAAGTGGGAGAGAAATTTCTACTGATTACAGTGACAGGGGATTGGGTGAGGGTCTTTATTCTTAGACTATACAGTACTAACTCTATACTCAGAAAAATTCAAAACAGGCCCTGATAAGGCACAAAAAGACTGATTCTTCCTCACTCTTTGCACTATATCCTAGATGAAAGAGCTGGAACCTTCAGAAAGATGGAGTCAATTCCCAGAAGCTAAGAAATCATTTCCTGAGCCATCCTGAGGGTCCTCCTTCCACCTCTGGCCCCAACAGCTTCTCATTTTTTGCATCCTTAGGAGACTACAGCTCCCAGCATGCACTGTGCAGAAGGATAAGTGGGAGGTTTAGAGATGGGTGTGTCCTGAACAGAAGGATAAGTTTTGTAAGACAGGATGGAAAAGGGAGGCCCTTCAGGATAAGCCAGGTTGGGCATGGTGGTAGGAAAAAGTAAGTTGGGAGATAGAGCAGTGTCTGAATCAATTTCTGGCTATATTTTATGGAAGGGGAGGGTAGGCCATAAAGACAGTCAATCATTTTTTTAATTAGTAAACACTTGAACTCTTCATTTAAGGACAATTAATCTGAAAACACCAATATAAGTTTTTTTTTTTATTTTAACATATAAGACATCAAATGTCTTATATGAAAGGTATATATCTAAAAAAAATCTACAATCCATAATAAAAAATTTAGAATATATATATATATATCTATCTTCATTTCTTTTCAAGAAGAAGGCAAATATCAATAAATCAGAACTAGGAAAATAAGTACAAAAAGGGAGATTAAAGGAGATCTAAGAAAGTAAGAAAGGCTGGCGGAAATAAAATTTAAAAATAAATGAAAATGGAAAATTCAATTCACACAATTAAAATGGAAAGCAGTAAAGAACATTATGGTCACTGCAAAAAATCAAAGCACTGTTTAATGGATCAAGTTAAAAAGCCTGTCTCAGAAAGAAGAGCTAAAGCAAATAAAGATAGAAATATGAAGGAAAAAATAAATACATGTAGAGAAAACAAATTCAAGCAAAGAACTATAGATGTTCCTAGGACAGAAAACAGAGCATCAGAACAAATTAAATAATCTCAACTAAACTGGAAGAAATTTTTTTCTGACATAAAGTGAGCCTGAAAACTTCAAACATGTAGAAAGACCTCTTTGAATTCTAGAGGAATTCAAAAGAACCTACATATAGACCAACCCCTGAGGCTTATTTTCTAAAATGAAGAGGAAAAAAACAAAGTAAAGAAAACCTGGAGCATTCAGGCAGGGCAAAATCAACAAATAAAATCAAGCAGATTGGCATTACACATCTCTACAATGTTGTATGTATCAGATTAGTAAAACAGTGTCTATATGTTTCCAACAGCAAACTGTGGGTTCTGTATTTCATACTCAGCAAAATTGTATCACTAAAGCAAGTCAGGATGACATTCTCAACTCTGCATGACTCAGAAAATATAACAGGTATGACCCCTTCCTCAAAATATTACTAAGAAAACTCATGAATCAAACTCCAGGATACAAGTTGTGACAAATGTTGAAACAATTTAAATATATTACCTAAATAACAACCAAAAATAATGTTTCAAAATTGAATATAGAAGTTAAACAATTCCTGAAGATGAAGGCTTTTTGGTCAAAATAGGTAATTATTTAGTAATAGTCTTAGTCTTTAACAATTTTAAAAGGCTAGGTGGAGGGGAGAAAATTAAAAGATGTGCCATATTCTTTTTTCTACATACAGATAAAAGACAGTCAGTCTTTCTGATAAGAAGAGATTTTATAAGGTTAAAGTTATCCACATGTATAATTTAAAACCATATGTCTCTTTTTAAAATAACCACTAAATGAAAGTACAAATAAAATAGAGCCAAAGGACAATCAATAGAAAACAAGGCAAGTTCAACAACAACTACAAAATTTGAGCCAAGTATTCGTTTTCCTTAGCAATATAAAGAGGTTAATTTTCCCTTTTGAAAGGGAACTATTTTTAGATTTAGTGAAAAATTTGACCATACCCAATATCATATCCAAGACCACAAAAACTATTTAAATAAACAAACAAAAAGCAATAGAAAATCGAACTCAACAGATTCAAAAGAAAAGTACAAACCACATTCTTTTATCATTATTCAATAAAACTAGAAATTGTTAAAGAAAGTAAGAAGCAAAACTCAATTCTTTGATATTTAAAAATGCTCTACATGCTTCTAACTAATTATTGGTTCACAGAGAAAATAAACATTTCAAGTAGACGACATTTAGATTATAGAGAGACTATTTCAGATGCAAATATGTGGAATACTGCAATTTGCACTCAGTTATACAGTCAACCATTTACTGGTTTAGATGTTAAAGGAGAAAGTAAAGTAAGTGAAATAATTAATAAAAATGAAAATATGATGAAAACAGAAGGAAAAAATAACAGAATAAAAAGAGCAATTAATGGATCTGAAAAGAGAAAAGGAGAATTAATAGATACATTCAAGAGCTAGATTATTTGTGTGTGTGTGTATGTTTGTTCAAAAACTGGCCCCGAACACGGAGGGCAAGGAGAGACCCAAGAAAGAGGCAGAACACTCCAGACTGGTAGGGGGCAGTGTTAATAAGCAGGGGAATTTACATACCCGGCGAGGCTTGTCTTGGGCATTGTTCTCAAGATGAGTAGCTCTTGGCACCTGCCGCCAGAATCTTAAAAGTTTATATAGAGGCCGCAACAGGGTTCAGTCATGTATTCAGTTCAGATGGTCCCCCAAACACATGCTCCCTCAAGTCTGCATCCTTAAAAATGGCTCCCACAGTGGGAACAGTGGGCAGAATGTACCTTTCAAGGGCAGGGGAGGGGTGAGGAGCCTCTGATAGATTGCCGGGGTTGCAGGAGGTCATGTCTTCTCAATGACCTCCTCCAGCAGTAGAAAATACAGGGAAATCTTATAAATTTGAGATACAGTAGAGCTATCCCTAAGTTCACACATTTCTAGGTATGAATCCTGGCTCCATCACTTACATAGCTGTGTGACATCAAACAAGTTGTTTAGCCTCCCTGATCCTCAGATTCTTTATCTCAAAAATGGCAATAATGATAATATCTCTTTCACAGGATGATAAATTGTGTGACATCCAATTAGCACCCCATGCCTAATATATTGTAAGTACTCAATACATAGTAGTTATTCTATCTACTACAATCTTTAAGAAATAGAAGAGAAAAATACAAATTAACACAATTTGACATAAAAAGAGCATTGTAACAATAGATGGAGTGATATTAAAACCTATGAGATAACATTGAGTAATTTATGATAATAAAAAGAAACTTCTTCAAAAATTTTAAAATTTTTTGGAAAGAAATATAAATTGCCTGGAGTGACCAGAAAATCAGTCATATATATTTATACTTGAAGGAAACATAATATTTTATACAACCTGTATTGGAAAAAAAAAAAAGCCACACGTATCTTTCCTTTTTAATGAACAAGCTTAAGTAACCTTTATACCAAAACCTTACACAGACAACACTTTGAACCAACATATTTCAAAAGGATGTTTCCTAGTTGCACTAGAGCCATGGAATATTAATAAGTTTAAGTTTCAATGTTTTTGAGAATTCTACATTAACTTACCCCAAACATGCCTACACACGCATGCGCACACGCACACACACACACAAACACACACAGTGGCACCCCAAATGTGGGCAGGAAATTCTGTGCTCCCAAAGCATCCTGGTCTCCCTTATTGTCACATTTATCAAAATGTCTCATAATTGCCTATTTACTTGTCTGTATCCTCTCCCTAATTGTTTCCACATTAGTTGGTGCAAGGACCATATCTATCTTTTCATTATAGTCCCAGCTCTGTTAATACTTGTTGTTTGAAAAAAACTGTTACAGGAAAAAAAAAAATAGCTTCCAACAATTTTGGAAAACTCCAAGTAACAAAAACATGAATCAGAATTCTTGCCTACAAAATTACTCATTTTGGATCTCTCAGAGACAATATATATTTCTTATAATTAGTCACTATAAGACCACAAAAACATTGTTTTCAGAAAAGATCCACTTTATACTTGTTGCCGCATAATACCAATTTAGGAGACACTCATTAACTAATTTCACCATGGATATTGATGAAAAAAATCCAGATAAAAGGTTAACCAATTAAGTTCAATGTTACATTTAAAAATCCTTCTCCTTGATAAAGTAGAGTTTATCCCAAGAATACGAGGATGACTTGTTATTAAGAAATCTACTGATGAAATAGCAGTAGATTAGAGAAGTTAAAAAATGTATATTATTAGCTTAACGTATACTAGGAAAAATTCAATAAAATTTAGCCCTCCTTCAGGATGGAAACTTTTGTGAATTATTGGTAAAAAAATTTTTCCTGACATGGGAAAATACCTGTCTTCTAACCAACAATCATAGGCACCTCACAAGCCTTCCCCTCTCTTGCCCATCCTGGTTTCCTAAGTTTCCTCTTTCTCAAGTTAAAGCAAATTCCTTAACTCAGGAATTCATCCTGAAGTTTCATACAAGGTGGGTATTAAACATGAAGGGCTTTACTTTATATGCCAAAATGTATGTTTAAAAATCATAAACAAAATTAAAAGGCAAATAAAGAGATGTTTGCAAACATAAAAAAGAGAGAGTATCCTTAATATACTAAAAGTACATAAGCATCAGTAAGAAAAACAAACTACAGGAAAGTGAGCAAAAGGTATAAACAAACAACACCAAGATAAACATAATTCATCTTTTTATATTCTATTTATGTTTATTACATATATAATATGTTATATATATGTATTATGAATATGCTTATTTTTTTATTCTATTCTCTCTTATTTTTCTAATTCTATGGTCACAATGATATTCGGGAACCTTATCCTCTCTTATCTATCTTCCCAATTCCAGTCTTTCCTTACCTAAATCAATGTTATATTCCACGAGATTAACTGTCTAAAAGCAAAATTCTGATTGTCGTCTTCAATACTAGCAGTCAGTAAGGACTCCCAAATATATTAGCCAAATTGACAATGCATATAATTTTGTCTCAGGCAATTTTGACATTAAAGAAAAACATCTTGTAGGTATGTGGACCCACGAGAGTATGTGGACGCCTATAAACACAACCACCAGAGCCAGCAATTCATTTACTCATCACATTTGTGTTAAACCTCCAGTGACACAGTACTGCACCAGGTTGGTGCCCAAAGATGAATAAGATCCAGTTCTCACCCCTGAGGATCTCACAGGCCAGAGAAGACAAGCAAGAAAATAATGATAGCAGTACACTGAGCTAAGGATTACGTTGGCCCCCTTCACAGAATGATCCAGAAACAAAGAAAGATTCACTTGACTCAGTCTAAGTCTTCCTGGAGGACAGCATCCCCAAGATGCAGCTTGTAGGCTGAGTAGGGGTCACTCAGAGAAAGAGGGAAAAAGGACAGAGCATGCCTGATAGAACTGATGTTATAAATAAAGGCTGGAAGGAAGTAATATTTTATATGTGATGAATATAGCTAGACCTTAAATGGTAAGCTCAGGAGTGGTGAGAGATGAGATGGTAAAAGGTAAGTAAAGACAGGCCATGGGGGTTCTTTTGTAAGTTTCCTGGAACTTGACATGTAATAAACTGTAAGCTCATTGAGGGTAGGATTACCGTATCTTCCTCGTGGTCTAACACATCACCCTTTCTGAAAGGCCAGCTGTAAAATCGCATACTCGGTGCCTAGAATCCAATGATCAGCTTCTTCTATGAAGCTGTCTTTTCATTTCCAAATCAGCCGGAAGAAAGTACATGCTGTGCCTGCCACAGAACCCTTGTCTCAAGCTGCAAATTTATGTTTCTAGGACATAGCTCCTCAATAGCTCAGAATGCACAAACTTTATTTCTCTGGGGCTGTTTCTCACTCCTCTAGTCACTTATATAGAACTTCACAGATGCATTTTGCTAGGATATGAAGCAGATGTAGCCAGAGGGAGAATGCGTTTAAACTCCAGGTTTAATTCAGTTCCAAACCAGAGTTCCATTGTGTGCATTATTTATCAATAGCATTAAAGTGCTCGCAGTGAGGCAGCCCTGACTTGACTCTATAAATAAACTATGTCAGACTTCATTCCTGTTTTCTGAGTCCTCACACCCTAAAGAGGAAAATGGAGAGCGTATATACAGTTTACATCAGGATAATTATGACTAAGCAATGCTTAGCTAATAGGCCAACTGTGGCCATAAGCCATTTAAACCTGGGGGTTAAGGAGCCCTGTAAGGAACCTTAAGCCCTTTTTGTGTGGTTTTTTTTTTTTTCTTTTTTAAAGGTTTTGCCTCTAACGGTGTAGAGATTCTTTTACTCAGTTCTGCTTCAACTCAGCTGTGAAAGGGCAGGTCTCTGAGTAAGGAAGCCTTTGATGAGTGAGCAGAGGACCTCTTGCTGTGCTAGCATCTGATGGAGAATCATCAAATCTCAAGAATTAAAAGGAACTTAGTGGGAAGTAGGCTGGCCTCCATTTATGTCCCTTATGAGACAGTTTTATTTTTGGTGGTAAGAGAGGACTGGAAAAGAAAACACGCTGACCCTTGGAGGTACTCATCATCTGGACATTCTCGGTGACGTTTGCTGAGATGGAGGCAAGAGATGGGGTAAAGGGATCGCATTTCAGAAGCGGTCAAGTGCAGTGGGGGTGGTCTGAACATTGCAGAAAAGACCTGAGGTGGGTGTAATCCCAACACAGAAAGAAAGGAAAGGAATTCCATGCATAGCAGGCTTGTAACAATTTGACAGAGGGGATGCCAATGGAGAAGGAATGAAAGAGGATAGATATTGAAAAGGAAATCCTGGGTGTTAAATAAGGAGCAAGGCAAGGGATAGAGATTGGAGATGGACTAGCACTTGGGAATCCTCCCCATTCAGAGAACAATGGGGAGATACTGGCAGGAAGTGTGAGCCTGACAGATGTGGGAGTCCCAAAATAAATAGCCATTTGAGATAAACAGCCAGCCTAATGTTGAGATGAGGCCACAGGGAAAGCAGAGACATTACTGGGAAAAAAGAAAGGAAGGTATGAGAATGGGTAAAATAATGAACTCCAGATGCAAAATCAAAGCCTCGGAAGATGCAAGGGATGACCCCAAGGTGACAAATTTGCATTGAGTTGCTTCTGATAGACTGAAAATACTAAGGGGCAGTGATCAGAAAAATACATAAAAATATATAGAAAAATAGAACTCTGACCCACAACCCCCAGCAACCACCCCAGGAAGCCAAACCACAACCTCTGCAGCCGTCTGCCCCAAACATCCAGGACTTCATCAGTAACTGACAGCTTTCCTAAATTTTGCTCCTACTTCCAACTTGGAAGCAACTGGAAAAAGCCAAATGTGCCCCAATATCCTATCACATGGGATGCCCTGCTTCTCACCTCTGGCTTCCCCATGCCAACATGGCTTCCTGGTTTTCTTTTCCCACTCTTCTGCCTGCCTTTGAGTCTCTGCCAAATGCAAGTGATGGAGCCTGATTCCCTTGCTATAACAAACTCTGAATAAATAGCCTTTGCTTATTCTCATTTGGATGCTCTTTGTCTATTTCCATATGTCTATGTACCCAGCACTGTTCTGGGTTCTAGGAATAATGGTGAACAAGGCAGGAAAAGATTTCTGCCCTTATGAGACGAGATTAACATTCTTTTGGGAGGGACAGACAAGAAGCAAGGAGAGAAATTAAGTTAGCATTACACTATTGTGAAGGAAATAAGACAGGATGATGTAATGGGGGTGGATAATGTTATACCGAATAGTGAAGAAAGGCCTCCTGAGGAGGTGACATTTCAACTGAAAACTAAGGAGTAAAGAAGAGCCAGTCTTGTGGGGGAAGAGACTCCAGACAGTGAGAACAGCAAGTACAAAACACACTGGGGCAGAGTACCCTTGGTTTTGTTTGGAAGACACAGAAAAGACCAGGGTGGAAGGGATGTTATGAGTGAGGGGAAGGTGGGGTGAGGTTGGGGAGGGAGACAGGGCCTGATCACACAGGGCTGGGGATGGAAGGACAGCCTCAGAAGGTTTTAGGCAGGAACACCTGAGATCCTAAGAGCAGTGTAAATGTACAAGCAGAGCCAGTTTTCAGTGTTCCTTTCCAGTCAATTATCACTATCAAATCAGGGCAGTTCATCCTGAAGATTTCAAATGTTTATAGCGATAACAGAAGTGCTGCTGGGATAATAGTGCTTCAGTGTAATTAAGCACCTCTGCCCTTCCATCATGAAGATGCAACAAGCATCCAGCTCTTCTTTGCGATCCCACGCACAGCTGATAATGGACAATCCATCAATATCCTCTTCTCACCACACTAGGACTGTTTTATGAGGATGCTGAAAGCTTTAATAAACCCTCTTAGATAATTTCTTTATGAGGCAGGGAATTAGTAGAGCCGAGCATGAAATAGTTTAGGGTCTGTCAACAAAGGGGGCACCATTGTTTTTATGACTTCTCCCAGTGGTCCCTGGGTGGGGAACTCTAATTAACTGGAATATTGATAACATACGTGGTTGCATCGATCTGCTCTGTAAATAGCAGCTGTCCCTTTGCTCAGACAGGGACTTTGCTCAGCTCTGCCATCATCACGCCTGCTCCATCACTGCAAACAGGCCCTTTGGAAAGCTAAGCTCACTCATTTCTCCCAGTTGTTAGAGTAGCAGGGCTCACACTAACTCCCAAGTCCCCAAAGATAAAAGAAGTATCATAGAGGGATGATGCCTGTAGTTTCTACCTCCGTCTAATTTATAATACAGAGCAGTTCAGGTTATCAGAGCAAGCTTGCTCCTCGTTTTCTGTATCTCATTCCAGATAAAGAGCTGTGCAGAATGATGCAGCAAAAAATGTATTGTCTGATCAGCCTCGCCATGCTCGTGGCCATACTGTCAGGAAGGATGCCCTCTTTAGCATCAGTAATCAATGGAGCTGGCGTCCCAGAGACTGCCCAGTATGCCTCTGTGCAACAGTTGTAAACCTCCAACAAGCAAGTAAAAAGAGATTGGAAGGGAAGCGCAGTTGGCTGATGGAGTCGAACAAGGTAGCATTTCATGAAGTGTTTCCTCTTTGTCCTGGGCACACACTTAGACTACTTTCCCAGACCTCCTTGACCATAAGCATGGCATTATGATGGAGCCTTAGCCAGCTGAATGTGAGTGGAAGCAAAGCTTGTCACTTCCAGCCCCACCAGCCCTGCCACCACCACCAACATCACCTCCAAGCTCTCTTTATCTTCCCTTGGCTTGATGCCAATGAACAACACGTTCTTAGAATCTACGTTGGAAATAGAAGAACCACAAGGCGGGAAGGGTCTGGGTCCCTGAAAAGCATCTGAAGGAGAGCTGCCTACCGATGGGGAGCATCCACTAAAGACTTATAGCAACAAGAAATACACTTTTATTATTTTAAATCACTGAGATACTGAAATTTATCTGTTACAGCCACTAGCATTAGCCTAACTAATATAATGGGTCTCCAAATACTAGAACCAGACTTTCAGAGAATTCACACAAAGTTTGAATCACCTTAGGGTTTCTGCCATGGCCTACCAAGTGAGAAAACAGTAACATTTTTAACAGCTTTACTGAGGTTTAACTCACATATCCTATAATTCACTCATTGTAAGGGCAGAGTTCAATGGTTTTTAGCACATTTATACAAGTATGTAAGAACACTTCTGTCTCTCAACCCCCAAATTCCCTCATCCTTGTATGCAATCAATCCATGATCTCAGCCCCAGGCAAGCACAAATCTTCATGTAGTATTTCTGGCAAATGTCCCTCCGTGTAATGATTTTGAAGTTCCCCCGTGTGGTTACACGTGTCCGTGCTTTGCTCCTTTCGGTGGCTACATAGTGCTCAGCTGTTTGCATATACTAAGTGGTGATTTTCCATTCACCACTTTATGGACATTTGAGTTGTTTTGGTTTGGTGTTATTATTTCTGATGCTGCTATATGTAAGTCTGTTTGTACACGTTTTCATTTCTCTTAGGTAGATGCCTAGGAGCTGAATTGCTAGGTTGTATTAACTACCATTTTATACCCAATGAAAGCCTTCTCTGACTCCCTTCAAGTCTGTTCTTTGTTCTTTTAAATAGTTTTGTTCATAACTGAAATACTATATTTATCCCATTGAAGTCATTGAATTTTTTTTTTATTCACTTATGTCTCTTTCTGTTAACTAGACTATGAGCTACTTCAAGGTCAAAAACATGTTTTTTTGTGATATGCTAATGGTTAGAATAGTGATGAGTACTCAGGACATGTTTATTGAAATACTAAATAGCGGGATAGCTTGAGGTACAATGAGCTACTGTACAGTCAGAGGGCTCGATTGTGTGCTGCCAACTTGGCTAACGCCGGTAACTGTGTTTCCAAGAATCCTTTCTCTGCTTGATTCCAGTTAGGGTTGGCCACAGAAGAACTTGCCTGCAACTTGGAAGGAGGAAATGAAACAGAAGCCCTTACTTGCCAAAGGTCGGGGTGGTAAGATGCAGCAGTGGGCGGAGACGAGGTGGTCCAGCTCGTCCCCATCTTCACAGCACCTGGTCCTGCTCCTTGTCCTCACTCCAGCTGCAGCCCCACCACCAGATGCTTGGCTGTGGAGGTGAGGTCTACACAGGAGCAACAGCTGCCCACAGACTCTCCGTGGGCTCCTTCTTTTAGGATCCCACCCAGTGACCTGAATGTTGGCCACAGAATGTTCCTTCAAGTTCTGATGTCATCCACACCAGAGCTGCAGTCAGACTAGCAGTCAATTCTTGGATTCTCCGATTCCTTCTCCAGATCTGCACTTCCCCAGCCTTGCCACATTTTTTTGCATCAGGTCTAATTCCCGTACTAAAGCCCTCATTTCATATTACTCATAGTAGCTCTGTTTTCCTGGCAGAACCCTGACTACTACAGTCCTCCAGGCATGGACCATATATAAACCCACGTTCTTCTGAGAGTGCTGTGGCCTGGAGGCTCTGAAAAAGCTGCCCGGTCCCCTCTAAGCAGGTGGGTCCTCCCTGTCCTATGTGACATTTACTTAAAAAGGTCTCTCTATGCACAAAGCATTACCCGTGAGATCTGGGAAGAGTTTTGTTTCCAGAATTAAAAAGTCACTGAAGATTTTTAAGTGATATTGTTTTCCTTTTTTTTTCAGTTACAATTTAAATTTATCCTGATAACATTTTAATTGCCATTAGAACTCCCAGGTAATTGACATCCCTTAAATTTCTGTTACAGGTGTTAATTGCTGTCTTGAATATTGGGGAAGATAAAGAGAATTTAAAGTAAACATAGGGGAAGAGACAGATCTAGAGTCAACTGAGAGAGAGAGAATAATCTAGGAAGCAGTTAGGGGTAGTGCCATCTTATTTTCTTCTTTTTTACTTTCTTTCCATAGTTGCCCCTCAATTGTTTACTTTAGAGAAAAATTATCTTATTGGGTACAATTAACATTTTCTATTCTTTACCCTTTTCAAACAGCAGAGCTGAAGCTTTCAATATTCCTGCCTGGTAGTAGATTATCTTCTGATATCTTGTCAATGGTAATTGGAGCGTATTGCAGATCAGAGGCAGAAGGATTGTCACCGCTAATGGTCTTTATGGCCAGTTATTACAGAGGGATGTTTCCCTGCCAAGGAGACAGTTGTCTGGCCACGATCTGTGACAAAAGCAAGGCTCTGGGAGTCGTGAGATAATTTGTGTTGCTGTCAGTAGTTAGGGGCTCTAATGAGTCCAATTTCTGAGAGCTTAACTATGAATTGGGTGCAGCTTTTTGCTGAATTTTGTTTTAATTGAGAAAGATGGACTTACTTTGTTCCACAGAGGCTCACTGGGGCTCTTCCCTGCATTATACCTTTCTAGAGTCAGTATGGGACCCATTTTCCTGAAACAGGATGAAGGGGAATCTACTATTTTTGTAGAAGCTTGGTCAAAAATGCCATACTCATTGCCAAGATGGTTACAGCAGAGGAAATGGGTCAACCTAAGTAAAAGCCCAAGACCCAATCCTTGCTCCTTGAGATGCACAAGTGAAGGAACCCATTCCTCATTAGACCAGTTAGATGGAAGGTGAAGGTAGTAGGAACCCATTCCTCTTTAGACCAGTTAGATGGAAGGTGAAGGTAGTAAGTCTCCACCAATGAATCTGTTTTTCAGAAAACAAAATTCATTCTGTTTGAGAGCTAAGCTCAAAAATAGAGCCTAAGTGTTAGGTGATGGTGGAGAGGGGAAGAGGGGCTGATATGAGCACAGCCCGTGGAGTGGATCTGCCTAACTCTGCCCCTCCTAAGTATATCCTGATAGCAGCTCATGGGTACCAGTGCCATTCTGAGCAGGGATTCAGAAAAGCAACACTGATGGGGCCTGGTGGCTAAGTCAGAAGTCTCATTGCCTGAGTTCCTGGGCTTAGACGTTCAGTGACTGTGGGAAAGTTATACAAGTGTTTCATGTCTCCATTCCCTCTTCTGTAAAGTGATAATAGCATCTATACCACAGAGCTCAAAACATTGAGTTAATGTATGCAAAGCACTTTAAGAAGTGGTTGGACCAAGAGTTGCTATGCTGTCTCCTGACCAAACCTGTATGGGTGTCACCACAGAGATTCTGTTCCAGCTCTGCCCACCTTCCATAATCACAACTTCACCTTGGTTTGGAGCTCCACCAATACACACACACACACACACATACACACACACATGTACTTGGTGGCCAGTCATGGCCAGTTAGTCTATTAAAAATATTGTCCTTGTCTACAAACCACCCAGCTACTGGTCCCAATCAGAGCCTCTGGCCTACTTCTTATCTCTAAGGAGCACTTTCCAAAATGCTTTGGATCCCTCTGTGGATTCTCCTCCATCACCAGTAGACAATAGGCAGATGAAACACCAGCCCCAGGAGTTTAACTCCATTGCCGTAGTGGCTGCAGATAACAACCTGTTCTTCGCACCTCACCACCATGTAGTTTACTCAGGATGAGTTATGGACCCCACCACCCAAAACACACCTCTGTCTCCCATCCCAACAAATTCACTAAGCCAGTTAGTTATGCAGCACCAGGACCCGAGAAATTGTGGGCTACCCAAGACATGCAGGGAGCTCATTAATATTGATAACATCTCCCCATCTCTCCTTAGAATGAAGCATTGGCTTCATTCTGGATGGATTCATTATCAAAATGAGAAAAATTATGGCAATGGTATCAGGGACATTATTCCTATTATTTTCTTCTATTTTTAAAAATCAAATTAGCAGCCAATGTGACATATATAACCAACGAATAAATTTGAGCATACATTAATAAGATTTAGATTTGAAATCAAGACAAACTTCAATTAAGTCAATCTTGCAAATGTAATAATTTGTACAGTCATTTCTTTGCAGACTGGTAATAAGGTATACATGGCAGGCAGTACACAAATGATTATAACTTGCATTATAACATAATCACAATGAGCATTTTTTGGGTAAACTAGAATGAAGAAAAGTGAAAACTGGAGGAGAAGTTGTGTTGCTGTTCCTTTAAATGCCCTTGAACCTAAAGGAGGCTCAAGGCTTAATATTTTCCAAAAGGGCCTTGATAACTAAGTATTCTAGAAGATAAAGTTCACAATTTTTTCTTCTTTCTAAAGGAATACTTTCTATAAAAGTTAATAAAAGTTGTCCAAATTACAAAAACTTCCACCTGGAGAGATATGATCAAATATTTTTAACCTTGGAACTAAGATGTAAATTGCTTACAAATCACTTTCTTACCTAGGCTATTTACATAGGAACATATAAAATTTTAAGTTGGTAATATTATAGGTAATATGCATGTTAGATTATGTAGATAATGGAGAAAAGATGTAAGATTTGTAATACTATTTATAATGTTAGTGCTGTTCAATAATATATTACTGATAGCACTTACAGTTCTCCAAAGTAGAGGTAGGATTACTGTCCCCTGCACTCTTTCAGTTAGTTGGGGCCCTCCAGATGTGAGCAAAAGCGCTGTGCATTATTGCAAGAAGAAGCTTTATGAGCCAGCATATGGTTTGCCATGCTCTTTCCCCTCTGCCATGACAACCAGGAATTTACCAGCTATTCTGTCAACCTGAGTCCCTGAGTGAGGACGATATGGAGGAGAGTCCCCAGTCAACCCATGATGTACACATAGAAGAAACTACATAGTGTCATTATGGGGCTGTGTGTTATAGTAGCATAACTTAACCTACCCTGACTAACTGGATTATTCTGCAGCTAGATCAGGATAGGATAGATTATGCTATATAAACAAATAATTCAAAATCTCAAGTGCTTAAATCAACTAAGATTTACTTGTCACTCATGCTACATGCCCATCATGGGCTGTCTGAGGAGTCTGCTTAACATGGTCACTCAGGGACTTGGGTGAAAACCCTTCACTGTGATGGAGAATGAATGTGGGACAGGGGACATGGCAAGTTGTTCACTGGCTCTTAAAATGTCTGCCTAGAAGATATATACCAATCACTTTCATTCATGAGTGCAAGTCATATGACCACACCCACCTTCAGATGAGATGGGGAAATGCAATCCTATCATATGCCCAAAAGGAAATAATTTTTAAAAAGTTGTCTGTAATATTCCTTAATGATCACAAAACAAGTATGATACCCATTTTCCAGATGAGATGACCAGTTGAGAAAGGCTTAGTATCTGGCCTAAACTCAGAGTTAGGAAGTGAAAGAAAAAAAAACATCTGAACACTAGCAGCCTGAATTCCAGGTCCTAGACCCTTAAAAACAGTGAAATCATAGTTATACTCTGCTATTAATAATAATAGTGTGCATTTGGAGGTGGTACACAATAGTAATGTGGAGTATTGGTAGTATGCAATATTATTATTAACCAATAGTAATAATAGTTAAAGCAACAGACAATTAGCTGAAGAATGTATATTTATTGTTATTTGGAAAATCTCAGCTGTACATCTAGAAAATTCAAATACATCAAGTGGGTGGAAAATAGGTTCCAGTGTTGGCCCTTTATTAATTATTCTTTACAATTTTGTGGGAAGCTGGGGAAGCCACGTGACTCCTCTCTTCCCTGGTGCCTGGCACTAAAAAAGGAAACCAGGCCCACAGACAGGGATGTTCACAGAGCAGAGCCATCATGAATCAGGTCAGTACTTAGCTATGAAGCATGTGGAGTTCCTTATTTGAAGGCTCTCCTGCATCTGTACAGAGCATCGTTGTTTTATACTAATCAATTTTAAATGGGTCATTGGCTGAGAACATCAAAGTCTGGAATTCCAGACTCCCATCATCCCTCTGGTCAAGACTGAGAAGACGGCCTTCATTACTTTTTGTACTGTTTAACCTCTGAAAATGTCAGCACTTCCCCATTGGATTAATCCCTCTTTATCAGATGCTGGCTTATTGGAAATAAATTCTAATAAGAATCATGCCTGCCAAATTAGTTTTACCCTCAACTCCCAAAGAGCCTACAATACAAAAAGGATTTGCTAAGGAAAGGTCATTTTGGAAACAAAGAAGAAACACCTTGCTGCAAAACTTGGGGAATAATTGGTCTCCCAAGACTGAGAAAACTGAGCCTGGTCGGTGGGGGGGGGCAACCAGTTGGGATCCCAGTGCCTCAGTGGTTAAGTCAGCAAGTGCCTCATCCTCAGTCAATGGCAAGAAACTGATGCAGAATCAAACTTATGAATGAGATAAACAGTGCAGAGCCTGAGAAGATACCAGCACCCCTGAAGCCACATGTCTCCATGCAGAATTCTTTTGATTAGTTATTGGGTTGGCCAAAAAGTTCATTTGGATCTTTCCATAAGGCAGTACGGAAAACCCGAACGAACTTTTTGGCCAACCCAATACATTTTTGGGGGCCTATTGTTCATACCCTCTGCCACCCATGGAGCCATCATTTACCCTCATGCATTTGTGTGAAAGAAGCAACATTAAGTAAAATACAAATTAACTAACTATGAAATATAGAAATAGATCTCTTAATATATGTATATATACATGTACACATATATGCATATATATTGCATTTGAAGTATTAGTTGATTACATATAAAGTATTATTTTTAAATTTCCTCATTTACTAAGAGAAACACTGACATACACTAAATTAATATCAAAGATATATCATGATTGGTTTCGGTAATGACTATATCTAAAACTGTAGTTAGAAATATAATTTCATATCACAGAATTCAATATAGACACCACAAAATACTAATTTGTGTGACCCGATATTTGGGATTCTTGCATTTTGCATACAAGTTTAATAGTTTATGTTTATAATTGTTGTGTTGTTTCCAAATGAGTAAATATGAGAGAAGATTTCTGACTCATATTTAGATGTATTTCTTTCCTAAATACACTGTGGAAGTATGGTTAGTCTTTATTTCAATAAATAATATGCCACATGCCAACTTGGATATAATAATCATTGCTATATTTTTTCCTTTTTGGCACTGGCTCCTGAAGGGCCATGGAAAGTTTCCCTGCTATATGAGAAATAGATAATGTGATTGTAACCCACAGATCTGGCAAAGACGACCTTAATGTGATTTTTAGGTATCTCAACTTTTTTCCAATCAGCATTTCTTTGTCCTCCCATCTAAGTACCAGTCTCACCTGGGCATGAAATAAAAAATATATGACTAAAAATGAAAATACCTATACCTGATAATGGCCCAAACCACCATGATGGCTGGTGGGGTTCCTCTGAATAAGAAACCCTGCATGCTCCTCTGCTCTCCATTAACTGTAGTACATGTCCACTCAATATGTAACCTGAATCTCTCAGCTTAATTTAAAATAATAGTTAAATAATTATCATTGTATCAATAATTTTTGAAAAAAATCAATTAAGAAAGACATCAGTTCCTTTGAGCTCCCAGAATACCATAGAGTTGGGAAATATTGGCTAACCCTATGATGGAAATAGCCTAGCTGCCTAACTAATATCCTTTCTTACTTTCTCCATTACTAATATATAGCCCTAATTTTATTTAGGGCAGGTGTATCAGTTAGCCTTTGATGCATTATAATACATCCCCAAACCTAGTGGCTTTAAACAACCACCATTCCTGATTCTGAGTCAGCATCATGGGCTTGGTTCAGAGGGTGGTTCTTTAGGTCTCGGCATAATGTTGCCACGGCAGCAGTAAGTCCAGGTTAAAAATGAACAAGCAAACAGCAATAAATCCCCGACACACACCAAAAATCCCACTGCATATTTCCCAGCCTTCCTTACATTGAGGGGTGGTCAGATAACACAGTTCTGGTCAAGAGAGAGAAGTGAAAGTCACGAGTTGGGGCTTCTGAGAAAGCTACTCAATGGTGGAGAGTCTTAACTGGCTTACATATTTTGCCTTTAATCTTCCACTTCTTTCTGGAATGTGGAAGCAATGCAGGGGTGGAGCAGCCATCCTGAAACCTTAAGGCAACAATGATGAGCATGGAAGCTACATCCCAAGACGGCTGCACGGAAAAGAAAAAGCAGACAAATACAGCCTATTTCCTGACCACTTTGTATGTGAGAAAAGTATAATTCTCTACTCGTTTAACCCATACTGGGTCATTTCTGTCACTCAGAGCTGAATATACATCCTCACTGATACAAAAAAAAAAATATGGCATGTTTTGATGTGGGAAACTCAACACATTTACAATGGTGTGGCCATATAGGAGAAAAAAGAAAGTGTTTCCAGGAGGGTTCCCTGGGTCGCCACAGTGTCTTAAGGAAGAGAGAGCGTTAAATAGAACACAGATGAGAGGCTAGGAGAGAGACAAGCTCACCTGGATCCTCCTTAGAGTAAGTGGATGGTTGCCCACTCTAGAGCACAGGCCAGCATGGGACAAACGCCTTTTCAAAAGTTATATACCTGGAGCAATACTTGGTGCCATGGACACAAAGATAAAAATATACACAATATAGAAATTAAAACAAGAAAGCCTGCAGATAGATTTTTCCTAGAAATATAGGGAAAAGTCCATAATATAGGAGAACTGACAGGATTTGTGTGTTAAGGTCTTTGGAAATTCATTAATTCATTCAACAAATATTAATCAAGTTCCTTGATTCATAATGATTCTTTTTAAATTTAATGAATGCTCCCTTACTTCACAGTATACTGAAGGGCTGTCAGATATGGTGACCTTGAAGGAGAACACAAGTACCATCTTCCTTTTTCCCTTCCCTCCCCTCCCCTCCCCTCTCCCTCCTCCCCTCTGTCCTCTCCCCCCTCCCCCCTCCCCTCTCCTCCCTCCCCTCTCTCCTCTCCCTCCTCCTCTTTCCCTCTCCCCTCTCCCATCTCCCTCCTCCCCTCTCCCCTCTCCCCTCTTCCCTCTTCCCTCTCAATATCCACCCCTTCTCTTCACTTACTTTTCCCTTCCTTCCTTCCCTTCCCTTCCTTTCAGGAAAATAAGTTGGAGAAAAGAATCTCACTAAAATTCCTTTTCTTTCTTTAGGTCTGTGATTCTCAAACAATAGAACAAGTGATGCTAATGTTATACAAGGAAGCTTTAGATGGCAAACAGACATGGAGTTAAATAATACTGAAATACATGGTGAGAAGGTTTTTCTATTTCCCATTTTCTTTATTTCTTTGCCTTTAATTTTAAAAAGTTTTAATAAAATAGTTGTGAAAGGGCTGCAAAAATAATAATACAAAAACTGTCCCCTACTTCCCCCTCCTGACTTCCCCAGTTCTCCTCCTCAGAGACAACCACTTTCTCCTTGTTTAACTATTTTTAATAGTACTGATGTTCGTAAGTTAAAATAAAAGGTTTATACTGCTTTTTTGGTTAAATTTAGAGTTTATCTTTTGACACTCTTTATAATTGATAAAAATTCCTATATGGATTTCAAAAATATGTCCACACGGTCTCTGATACTCTTTGCTTGCCTTAATCCTCCTCCTCTTCAGTGTGGGCTGGAATCTGTAACTCACTTCTGACAAATGGAATAAAGCAGAAGTGACAGTGTTCAGCTTTAGAGATCAGGACGTAAAAAGGCACTGTGGCCTCCATCATGGTCTCCCTCTCTCTCTCTCTCATCTGCCTCTGTCTCTCTCTGTCTGTCTGTCTCTCAGGTCACTGGTACTAGGAGAAGCTGGCCGCCATGTGGTGAGAAGAGTCCCACATGGTGAGGAACTGAGGCCCCCATTCCACATCCACTGAGGAACCGAGGCTTCCTGACAGCCACTGAGTGACTGAGCTTGAAGTGGTTCCTCCAGCCCAGCCAGGTCTTCAGACAACTGCAGACCCAGCCAACATCTGGACTATCCTCATGAGAGACCCTGAGCCAGAGCCACCCAGCTAAGCTGCTCTCAAATTCTTGATCCACAGGAAGTGTAAGGAGAATAAATATTTATTGTTTTAAGATATAAAGTTTGGGGGTAATTTGTTATTGCAGCAAAAGATAACTAATAAAGTACTTTAAAACCATTTTCCCATGCTCTTAATATAGTTATCTGACATTTACTGTTAATCAATGACATCTGTTTATTTCATTATTCCTAAGTAAGCATTATTCACTAAGCCAATTATTGTATTGTAATTACATGTCCTTCCTTTTACAACTTTTGTTTTTCCTGGAATTAATAATTGCCATTATTCTATCAGACAGTGATCTATGTATTTATCCTCATTACTTTTCCAAATATTCCATCAGATCTACCATATACCTTTCAGAAGTTTTCTTTGCTCCAAGTGGCATATCACAATAGATCATCTAACAGTCACTTATTTTTCCCACATGGAGACCTTTCTCCCAGAGCTATTGTCTTCTTGCTCCAAACCAGATATCCTTTCTCTAGGCCTGTCATCCTGGGACATGTCTTTCCTTCATTCTGGGGCTTCTGTTCACTACTCTTGTGTGTCATGACTCCTCCTTCTTGGATCTTATGTCCCTTGTCTGTGTGTCATTTCCTCTTTTACAGGGGAACATTATATAATAACTTTCAAAGTATGGTTGCATGGGTGAAAATTATATGAATTTAGATATATAAAAATATTTAATTTCTCTAAGATTATAAATTAGGACAGGATATTCCATGTGAAGATTTTTTTTTAATTCTTGAAATTTGCTTCTTCCTATTTGTCTTCCTATTTTTTTTACACTTTAGTTTTTCTCAGTCAGAATTTATTTCCAATGTACAAAGAAATGAATGGACAATACACAATTAATGCATTATAATAAATAAATTTTTAATTTCAGAAGAAATGTGGATATGAGCCTATTTTAATTAGTCTAATAACTTTTGTTATTCTTCTGTATGCCCACAGTACTTCTTTATGTATTTATTTCAGCATTCATTCATCTTCCAGTTTCCATTAAAATGTGAACTCATTACTAATCTTCAGTTGATGCTATTTCATCACGTCTAATTTACAAGTAAAAATTGATCGTTTAGCAGTCATTATCACTACCTTTATATCTGTTCAAGATGTCTGAGCTGGAGTTTCTTTGTTTGGAAGACGGAGCTGATTTCCACATACATGTGACTTAGAAGAAGCCAAACCAACATTTTGGACCTCGGTATCTTTATCTCTACAATGACAAATTTAATAGATGATCTCGAAAATGAGGGACCTCTCAAATCTAATGTCCAAATGGGAGTAGTTTACATAATTTTAAGTTCCAACTTTCCCTTCTCTGATCTTAAAGATAATCATTATAAAAAAAATATTGGGGATTACTCAGGCTTTCTGGGCTTCTGCCCTTTAGTCCTTATAATTCTTACACTTCAAGTAAATCACTTATTTTCCTCATTTGTAAAATATTTTAGCTTCCTCATTTATACGTTAAGGGCAGTAACTATTTGCCACCATAGTATAAAACATTAATTACTGTGGAAATAAATTACTGAAAGATATAAAATATCATGTCAATGTAAGTAACTATCATTACTACTATTTGTTATTTCTCTTCTACACTCTAGTACTTGACAAAAATTCAGAACGACTGAGACCTAATCAAGGTCTTGCTATGAACTTAATTGTGCCCCTCCAAATTCATATAGTGAAGCTCTAACCTTCTTGAGACTATATTGGAAATAGGACCTTTAAGGAGGTCATCAAAGCTAAAAGGGGATCCTAACGGTGGAGTTCTAATCCCATAAAACTTGTCTCCTTATAAAAGAGGAAGAGATACCAGAAATGTATCTTTCTCTACCATGTGAGGACACAGCAAGAAGGCAGCCGTCTGTCTGTAAGCCAGGAAGAGAACCCTCGCCAGAAGCTAAACACTGCTTAAACCTTGATCTTGGACTTTCCAGCCTCCAGAAAAGTGAGGAATACATGTTTGTTGTTTAAACCACCCAGGCTATGGTATTTTGTTATCACAGCTCAAAATGACTAAGACCAGTATCTTTAAAAAAAAAATTCAGCCTTTCTTCTTGTTTTAATTTTTAGCACTTTTTCTAAATGGACATGCCCTACTAATTTTCCTTTTTTCCCAGAATTTTATACCTAATATTGACATTCTACTGCAGCTGTGTGAAGTATTAACCCTTGAGTCACCACATCAGTACTCTCTTGTATAAGTATCAGATTGTCTTATTTGTATTAGTAAGCATTCCAGAAACTGAAAAAAAATACTTCTGAGGTTTCATGCCATGGCTGTTGTCATCAGTTAGTTGTTGCCATGATAATGTTACATAATAAACCATTCCAAAAGTTAGTGTCTTAAAACAATAGTTTTTTATGCCATTGATGTTCAGGTGATGGTGGACCAGCTTCAGCTGGTGGACATCTCTGCTTCAGGCTATGGGATCAGGGTGGCTCTGCCTTTTCTATGTCTGTGGAGAAGCTGATGCAGCTCTGCTTGATGTGTTTTTCATTCTTGTATCAGCAGACTTCTTCTTTCCATGGTTCAGGAGGCTCAAGAGGGAATCAGAAACACATTAGGCCTCTTATGACTTAGAATTCACATGAGGTCATTTCATCCCCATTCCATTGGCTGAAACAAGACACATAGGACAGCCCCAAGTCAAAGGGTTGGGAAATATACTCTGCTTATGAAGCCATGTCAGAGTGTGGATGCAGGAAGGGTACAGAATGGAGGACAACCATGCAATGTATCACCACTGAAACACAAGTTACCACAGCTTTGTGTTTTAATTTTTCCATTCTTCACTTTATCTTCTGTTCATTCCAAGAGTTTCTGCTCCTCTCTGTGGGCTTTCTCACCATTTGCTGGGCTTCCTTTCCCTTCTTGGCCCCTGACTGTTAGAGCCGAACCCCATGTCTAGGTTCTTTTTGGGCCCACATATTGGGGTCAGTCAAGATTCTATATGGAAGATTTGGGATACAGTGTACAACACATATTGGGGAATATAGCCAATGTTTTTTAATAAAATGGGATTTTATAAATTTATTTTATTTAAATTTATTAAATTTTATATAAATGGAACATAACCTTTAAAAATTGTGAATCACTATATTGTATACCTGTAACTTACATAATATTGTACATCAACTATACTTTAACTTAAAAATTTTTTTAAATAAAGAAAATACAGTATATATACATAAAAAAAGATTCCACATGGGAGATTTGAAAGAATTTGAGAAAACTCATACTTTGGTACTGTGGTTTGAATTGTGCCCCCCCAAAACATGCGTTCAAGTTCTAAACCTTGTTATCTGTGAATGTGACCTTATTTGGAATTATGGTCTTTGCAGATGTAATCAGGTTAAAATGAGGTCATAGTGGATTAGGGTGAGCCTGATCCAATAACTGGAATCCTTGTAAGATTTGGACACAGGCATTTGTAGAGAGAAGAATGCCATGTGAGGACATGGGCAGAGACTGGTGTGCTATGTCATCTACAAGCCAAGGAATGCCAAGGATTGCCAGCAACCACCAGAAGACAAGAGAGAGGCATGGAAGTGATCTCCTCCAGAGCTTCCAAAAAGGAATCAACTCTGTAGATACCTTTATTTTGGGCTTCCAGTTTCCAGAAGTATGAGATAATCAACATTTGTTGTTTAAGGCAACCAGTTGGTTTTTCTTTGTTAATGCAGCCATAGGAAACTAATGCACTTGTTACAGAAACGTAGTTCTTATTCATCTACAAACACATACCTCGATTGAACCTTATTAGCAGTAATTTCATTGTATTCTTCACCTTCTTGCCCTACCACTGACTACCAGCCAAATGAATTGCTTTTGTTTGTTTTGCTGTGTTATGTTCTATTTTCCTTTAAGTCTGGGTCTGGCACCCAAGTTAAGGTGTCGGCCCCAATACCAAGTCCCTCCAGGAACTAGAATGTTTCAGTGCTGCCCCACCATCTTTCCTTTCTCTGCCACGCACACTGTATTTCTCACACTGACTCCCCACCTGCCTGCACCTCAAACACCAAACCTCCCAAATAAAAGCATGGTTGTTTTCAGTGACCTACAGGAGCCTAAATCTCCTGGCTCATCTTTATCTGACTTCATCTGTCTGGCTTTATCTCCTATGAATTACCTTTCCTTTCACTCCCAGCCACATTGGAATCCTTTGCACTGGCTATTTCATCTTCCTGGAAGGCTCTTTCCCAAGGTACCTCCTTCAGGTCTTCATGGCAAACTCACGATCATAATGGGACCGTCCCTGGCCACACTGGCCAAAACTTCACTCCCCTGTCTTGAGATTGCATATTTCCCTCTCCTGCTCTCTTTTCCTCCTTAGCACTACTTAGCACACTACATGTTTTATCTATATATGGTGCATGTATTGTTCTCACCAAAATATAAGCTCCAGAAAGTGAGGATTTCTATATGTTTTATTAACACTGTATACTCTAGGAGTGTTGGTGAATGTTTTCTGTAATGGGCCAAATAGTAAATATTTTAGGCTTGGTGGGCCATATGGTCTGTTAAAACTAATCAATTCTGCTTTTGTGGTGCAAAAGTAGTCTCTCTCTTATGGCTGGATTCCAACAAATATTTATGGACACCAATATTTAAGTTTCATATAATTTTCAAGTGTCATGAATATTATTCTTCTTTTGATTTTTTTTCAAGTACTTAAAAATATTAAAACTATTCTTAGCTCACAAGCCATCCAGAAGCTGACAGCAAGCCAGATTTGGCCCATAGGTCAGAGTTTTGCAGACCACTGCTATCAGAGAATGCCCGGCATATCGTAGGTATAAAGTAAATATTCATTGAATGAGTGAATGTGAAGATAGAAGCAATGTGTATAACTGAACATTTAATAACGAAGACGAGTAATGAATTACATTAAATGAGAATTGATTGAAAGTAAATAATCTATAAAATAACTATAATAATAGATTTAAAATTTTATCATTATTAATCTGACATGAAAATATAGAGTGTATCAGTGCAGGAAATTGTACAATAGAGGTTTAGGCATATGCTGATTTTACATACTACAATTGGAAAGCACAACTTTGCAAGTACTCAAAGAAAGTCTATGAAATTGTGTCAGTTTTTTTAAATGGGTGTACATTTGTTGGCATTCTTCACATTGAAGTAGGGTCTATGTCCTCTCAATTTGAATCTGGGTGGCTTTCTTTAACTAATAGAGTAAACAGAAGTGATGCTATGTGACTTCTGAGACTAGGCCATTAAAGCCATGCATTTTCCCTCATGTCTCCTAAATGCTCACTCTCTAAATGTTTCCCTTTGGATACCACATCTCAGAATCCAGTCGCCATCTTGTGAAGAAGCCCAAGCCATTTGGAGAGGTTATGCATAAGAGTTCAAGCTGACAGTCCCACCCGAGCTGAGTCTTCAATTTATTCCAACCTAAGCTCCAGAAGCCCCCAGGTTATGACAACCCCTCAGACCATCCCAGCTATAATTTCCCTGGCTGAGGCCCCAGACATCAGAAAGCATAGACAAGCCATTCTTGCTGTGCTCTGACTGAATTCCTGGCCACGGAAATCCACAAACATAATAAAATGGTAGTTGTTGACTGACACCTCATTTCGGGTGGTTTTTTATCTAGCAATAGTTCCTAGAAAAAAATTAATCATGATATCAGGCCAAAAAGAAAATTACAATATAATTCAATAAAATCAAAGAAAAATTTTAGATTACTCATAAAAATAACTAGAAATTAAAGCACAGATATAATACAAAATCTAAATTTACTTTAACAAAAGTGCCTTGAAAAGTAATCCAGTGAAGAGCATGAGACTAGGTTATACAGTTTCCTTAAATACAAATAAATTGAAGTTTTAGAGAGTACCAATGAGTGGAATAATGGAATACAGAGAAGAAAAGGAAATTTTGAAAAAGGCTCTGGCTCAGAATCACACATTTTATTTGATTATTTCCATGACCAACCATTGTGAAATTCTGCAACTTTTACCAGTATTTCCATTATTTCTTCCTTTAAAGTGCTACAGACAGACCGGATTTTCTCAGCTCCTCTTCTTCATTAATTGGATAACTTCCTTCTGACTTCAAGCCTCTTGTTCTTCAAAACAGCTCTCCCTCTGCCTCCAGAGGCTTTTATTTTAAGCACAAGAACACAGGCTACATCATGCCACTCTTCTCTTCAAAAAACTTTAACGGGATTCTTTATGTAAAAAAATAAAGTCTAAAATCTTAGCATGGCAATCAAGGTCTTCAAAGGCTACTCCCAAAACACGTACCCAATCTCATCCCCTATTAAAACCCCCACCTTCTATTCATATAATATATTTGCTATGTTGATAATGTGGGTATTAGTTGGAGGCATCATTCATTCACATTACCTTAGCCAAGGGTGTTCATAACAGAGAGGAGGATGGTGAAGAATCCAGAAATTTTGGATTTAGAAAGGATTATTTTGGAGGCAATTCACAGAATGCAAATCAAATGATCTTATTCTTTAAAAGGGACTTTACTGGCCATGTGTATGAAAAGCTGAGACATATCTTGCTTTAGGTAGGGTGTGGTCTAGGGATTCATGTGATGTCCTCAATCTCTCTCCATCTCTCCAACTCTTGGTACAGCCTTCCTCTTTGTGGGCTTCACTCTCAGGTAGTCTCTTGCCACATATTGATTCCGAGAAGCTCTGGGATTACATCTCACCATCTTTGCTTGGCAACACCAATAGTAAGCTTTTTTACCTAATAGTTGCAACAGAAGTCCTGGAGTTGATTTCTATTGGCCTGGCTTGGGTTGCAATTCCATTCCTACAACTAAGGGGAAGGAATTCACTGCTTAGCCAGGCTGAGGAAAATTGATCTGCTGGTAGAGTCAACAACTGGAACATGTAGAGTAAATCAGGGACAAGGATAGTTACCCCAATATGGTGTCACATCAGAAAGAGAAATGAATGCAAGACACACGTGGACAACATTCAACTATTGTACAATTTATCAAAACTTTTTGAAATAACATTCTTTTTGTTGTAGAGAAAGAAGTTATCTAAAGGAGCATTCATAAAATCTATCTTTGAACACTTACTCATGAAAAAGAGGCAATAACTGGTCTTTGCAGCTTTGGAGGTTGTGTGTAGGGCTAATGAGTAGCAGTAACAGGAGTTATCTGTGTTTTCTTCAAAACATAGGACAGGCTGGCCATAGGTAGAGAGTGTGGATGCAGCAGAATCCACGAGAATGGGTTAGGAGAAACATTCAGCTCTATCAAAGGCTCTGGGGTCTTGAATAGGGTTTCAGCTGGCACTGGTACACCTGACTGGGTATGTTTAGAATGCACTGGACACATTCAGTTGTCCCAGGAAACTTACTTTTACCTGTTTATACACCAATTTCCAGGGTTTTGAGTTAGCTGGAGAGCACATCCATGTCAGTCCTTATATAGATCAGTCATTAGTTATAGACCAATCTTTAGCATAAGTCTACTACATAATTGTTAAATAAGGGATTTAGCAAATGACTTGGACTTCAGTCCTCACTATACACTTAACTTTACATAAATAAACTATTGAATAATTTTATCTGTATGAGGCTCCATTTCCTCACCTGTAATGAAAAATAATAGTACATCTCTACACCTGACAATGCTTTAAAGAACAAACAAGGGTGCTTTACTTAATGCAGAATTAAAGTGGCCATTATAGATATTATTAAGCACTCTGTCTTTTGCTGATAATTTGGATAAGAAACTGGTTATTTCTTACTTGACTTTGAAAACTTTACAATGTAGGAGGGGAGAAGATCAGCAAACATAAATTAGGAGTTAACCTAAATACATAATAGTAATCTGAACACAATCTGGTAATTGATTATATTTTTAAATCAATCTTATTTTACTCTAAAAATAATGACTAATTTGATTTCAATTCTCTCTCCTCACCACCCACTCCCTACCCTCTTCCCATAAACTCTTTTTATTAAGTATTTATCAGGTTGTCTGATGAGTTTCTCATGCAAAACAACATTAAAGTTTTTTCTCATTTCTTCTCATAGAGTCTGCTTGAGAAATGACTCTTGCAGAGTTTACAGCAAAAAAATATATATATGTCACTAGAATATTAAAGTAACACAGATGATTAAAATATCACACCTTGCCTGTTTCTTTGGCAAGCTGAATAAAGAAACAAAGATGAAATATTAGCATGTGTTTTTCACATGAATATGCTGGGAAAAAAAGAACTTAAAAAACATTTTTAATTTTGTTTTCACTTACGTCTGATATTTTTTAAATCCTCAAAATTTATCTTGATGCTTCTCCTAAATAATAGCTTGGACAACTCGGTATAGAATAATAGCTAGGACAACAACAGCATAACATTGTTTTTGACCAAGGAAGGAATATCAAATACCTTTTTCTCCTAGTGTTCAGAAAGTTTGTCCTAAGTTAACAAATTTGAGTTTTATATATCTAGCTTTTTAAAAAACAAAGACTCAAAATAAAAGATTCCTCTAATATCTCTTAAATATTGAAACCTGTCAAATTTATTTTTATTTGGTGAAGGACTTTAAGGTTTAGGTAATTTATTCACATGAGGTTAAGTAAGTCATCTGATATAATTTTTAAAACATAGTAGTTTCATTGAAATATAATTCACATACCATACAATTCACAAAATTAAACAATTCAGTGGATTTAAGTATATTCACTAAGTTGTGCAACCATCACCATAATTAGAATATTTTCATCACCCCCAAAAGAAACCTCATTCCCATTAGTAGTCAGTCCCCATTCCCTCCTCCCACGAGCCCCCCAAAAATCCACTAATCTACTTTCTGTCTCTGTGGATTTGTCTCTTCTGGACATAGCATATAAATGAAATTATATAATATATGGCCTTCTGTGACTAGTTTCTTTCACTTAGGATGTCTTCAAGGTTCATCCACATTGTATAATGTATCAGTACTTCATTTATTTTTATGGCCAAATAATATTACATTGTATATATATGTCACATTTTATTTATCCATTCATCAGCTGAGGGGCATTTGTTTCTAATTTTTGGCTATTATGAATAATGCTATTACAAATATTTCTATACAAGTATTTGTGTGCACACACATTTATTTCTTTGGGTGTATACCTAGGAGTGGAATTGTTGGGTCTTACAGTAGCTCTTTGTTTAACCATTTGAAAACTTCCAGATGGTTTTCCAAAGCAGCTGTGCCATTTTACATTCCTAGCAGCAATACACGAGGCTTCCAATTTCTCCACATCCTCACCAACACTTGTCATTATCTGTCTTTCTGATTCTAGCCATCTAGTGGATGTGAAGTGTTATCCTGTGGTTTTGATTTGCATTTCTTTAATGGCAAATGATGTTCAGCATCTGTTCATGTGCTTATTGAACATTGGTATCTTAATTGTGGAAATGTCTATTGAGAGTCTTTGCCCATTTTTTAATTGGGTTCTTTGTCTTTGGTTGTTGAATTGTAATAATTGTTTATATATTCTAGATACTAGAAATTTATCAGATGTATGATTTGCAAATAATTCATCCCATTCTGTAGGTTGTCTGTTCACTTTTTTTATGGTGTCCTTTGAAGCTCAAAAGATTTTTTAATTTTGCCAATCCATGAACATAGGATATCTTTCCATTACTTTGTATCAACTTCAATTTTCTTCATCAGTGTTTTATAGTTTTCAGAGTATAGTTCTTTCACCTCCTTGGTTAAGTTTATTCCTAGGTATTTTATTCTTTCTTGATATGATTTTAAATGGAACTGTTTTCTTATTTTCTCATTCTGATAGTTCATTATTAGCATATAGAAAAGCAACAGATTTATGTGTATTGATCTTGTATCCTGCAACTTTACTGAATTCATTTATTAATTCTAATAGTTTTTTGGTGTAGACTTTAGGATTTTCTATATATAGTATCATGTCATCTGCAAATAGTAACAGTTTTACTTCTTCCCTTCCAATTTTAATACTTTTTATTTCTTTTTCTTATCTGATTGCTATGGCTAGAACGTCCAATACTATGTTAAATAGAAGTGGTGAGAATGGGCAACCTTATCTTGTTCCTGATTTTAAAGGAAAAGCTTTCAGCTTCTCACCATTGAGTATGACATTAGAATGTCCATACTACCCAAAGTAATCTACAGATTCAATGCAATCCCTATCAAAATACCAATGGCATTTTTCATGGAACTAGAGCAAATAATTCTAAAATTTGTATGAAAACACAAAGACCCTGAATGGCCAAAACAATCTTGAGAAAGAAGAACAGAGCTGGAGGAATTATGCTCCCTGGCTGCAGACTATACTAACAAAGATACAGTAATAAAAACAGTATGGTACTGGCACAGAAACAGACACATGGATCAGTGGAACAGAATAGAGAGCCCAGAAATAAACCTACGCACCTATGATCAACTAATCTATGACAAAGGAGGCAAGAATATACAATGGAGAAAATACTGTGTTTTCAACAAGTGGGGATGGGAAAACTGGATATTTACATGTAAAAGAATGAATTTAGAACATCATATACAAAAATAAACTCAAAATGGATTAAAGACGTAAATATAAGACAGGAAACCATAAAATTCCTAGAAGAAAATATAGGCAGAACACTCTCTGACATAAGTCATAGCAGTATTTTGGGGGATCTGTCTCCTAAGGCACAGGAAGCAAAAGCAATAATAAACAAATGGGACGTAAATAAACTTAAAAGTTTTTTTTTTTTTTCACAGCAAAGGAAACCATCTACAAAACAAAAAGACAACCTACTGAGTGGGAGGAAAATATTTGCAAATGACATGATGATAAGGGGTTAATATCCAAAAATAAACAGCTCATACAACTCAATATAAAAAAAAAAAACAACAACAACAACCCAATTTAAAAATGGGTAGAAGACCTGAATAGACATTTTTCCAAAGAAGATATACAAATGGCCAACAGGCACATGAAAAAAATGCTCAACATCACTAATCATCAGAGAAATGCAAATCAAAACCACAATGAGATATAACCTCACACCTGTCAAAATGACTACTGTCAAAAAGTCTATAAATAGCAAATGTTGGCAAGGATGTGGAGAAAAGGCAACCCTATTACACTGTTAGTGGGATTATAAATTGGTGCAGCCACTATGGAAAATAGTATGGAGGTTTCTCAAAAAACTAAAAACCAAACTACCATATGATCCAGCAATTCCACTGCTGAGCATATACCCAAAGAAAACAAAAACACTAATTTGAAAAGATACATGCACCCCAATGTTCATAGCAGCAGTATTTAGAATAGCCAAGATATGGAAGCAACCTAAGTGCCTATCAACAGATGAATGGATAAAGAAAATGTGCCATGCATATATATATAATAGAATATTACTCAGCCATAAAAAAGAATGAAATTCTGCATTTCATTTAATATTAAATGAAATATTAATATTAAATATTAAATTTAATATTTAATTCAATATTAAATTCTTAATATTGAATTAAGTCAGACAGAGAAAGACAAACATTGTATGAAATCACTTATATGTGGAATCTAAAAAATAAAACAAATAAATGAATATAACAAAACAGAAGCAGACTCACAGATATAGAGACCAAACTAGTGGTTACCAGTGGGGACAGTGAAGGGGAGCAGGTCAAGATAGGAGTAAGGGATTAAGAGGTACAAACTACTAAGTGTAAAATAAATAAGCTACAAGGATATATTGTTCAGTGCAGGGAATATAGTCAATATTTTATAATAACTTTAAATGGAGTATAATCTATAAAAATATTGAATCACTATATTGTACACCTGAAACTAATATAATATTGTAAATTGACTATACTTCAAGTAAAAATGAAAATATTAAAAAAAGGTTTTAAGACTTCCCTGGTGGCACAGTGGTTAAGAATCCGCCTGCCAGTGCAGGAGACACAGGTTCGAGCCTTGGTCTGGGAAGATCCCACATGCTGTGGATCAACTAAGCCCGTGCACCGCAACTACTTAGCCTGTGCTCTTGAGTCTGCAAGCCACAACTACTAAGCCTGCGTGCCACAACTACTGAAGCCCACGCGCCTAGAGCCCATGCTCCACAACAAGAGAAGCCACTGCAATGAGAAGCCCGCGCACCACCACGAAGAGTAACCCCCTCTTGCAGCAACTAGAGAAAGCCCACACGCAGCAATGAAGACCCAATGCAGCCAAAAATAAACAAATAAATAATTTATTTTAAAAAATAAAAAAAGTTTTTAATTTTGATGAAGTCTAATTTATTTTTCTTTTCTTTTGGCACTTGTGCTTTTGGTACCATATCTGAGAAGACTTTGTGTAATTCAAGGTCTCAAAGATTTTACTACTATATTTTCTTCCAAGAGTTTAACAGTTTTAGCTCTTACATTTAGGTCTAGAATCCAGTTTTAATTAAATTTTTGTGTATGGTGTAAAGAAAGAGTCCAAGCCCATTCTATTGCACGTGGATATCCAGTTGTCTAGGCTCCATTTATTTGAAAAGACCATTATTTCCAAAGGAATGGTCTTGACACCTTGATGTAGTTCAAGTTTGACCCTTGAACTAGTTGTGAAAAATCTAAATAACCTAATCTAGATATTTTCAACTGTGGTGAATCTAGATTGTTAAATTTTTCCTTTAGAGTTTTCTTTAATTTGATAGCCCTTTAAAAAACAAAGATAGGGACTTCCCTGGTGGCACAGTGGTTAAGAATCTGCCTGCCAATGCAGGGGACACAGGTTCGAGCCCTGGTCCGGGAAGATCCCACATGCCACGGAGCAACTAAGCCTGTGCGCCACACTACTGAGCCTGTGCTCTAGAGCCTGCGAGCCACAACTACTGAGCCCGTGTGCCTAGAGCCCGTGCTCTGCAACAAGAGAAGCCACCGCAATAAGTCCACGCACTGCAATGAAGAGTAGCCCCTGCTCGCTGCAACTAGAGAAAGCCTGCGCGCAGCAACGAATACCCAACGCAGCCAAAAATAAGCAAATAAATATATTTATTAAAAAAAAAAAGATAATTCCTCAATCCTAAACTTAACTGGGCTTTTGAATTATTTCCTAAAGAAATCTATTTTTCACTATCTCTGAAAAAGTGAAAGTTCTTGGAAATATCCACTGACTTTCTTGAATAGTGCTGAGCAAATCCTTGTCTTTGTTAGTTGGAGAGCTGAAAATCCTAATTAATGCTCCCTTGTGAATTTTACAGTTGACAAAACCTAACATTTAATCCCAGTTCAATATTTTACCTAGTCCTTTTTGTGCTGGTGTTATCTCAAGGCAGGTTTGATGTACAAAGCATTGCAAAGCAGTATCTGGGCAGATTTATGTGATCGTAAATAGGTACAAGTATTCTTAGCAAGAACGTTTTTACCACAGACATGGAACAATGAAGAGAGAGTCACATAAATTTTGTGAACCGAAAAACTCATCATGTATTTAAAGATATATTTATTAAATATACACTATTAATCAAAAGATATACTAAATTTGCTTTTCCAGTAATATCTCAAGAATCTTATCCATTCTGATCTTGTTAGTATTCACAAAGTTCCTATGAGATGGTAGTAAGCAAAATGTCCATATTCATAGGAAGTGTTATCAGTTGGCTTTGACTACATAACAGACAGTTCAAAACATAAAACAATGACCACTTTCTTAGCTCACAGTTCTGTGATTTGGCTGGACAGTTCATCTGATCTTGGATTGTTCAGCTGGTCTTGGCCAGGCTCACTCAGGAGTCTTTGGTCAGCTAGCTGATGTCTGGATAAACTAGCAAAACCTCATTCATATCCTAGATGTTGGTCATCTCTTGGGGACCACATGCTTCTCATCATTCAGCAGGCTACTCAGATTTCTTCACATAGAAATCTCAGGTTCCAAGAGTAGCAAGTGTAAGCCCCAATTTATCAACACTTTTCAAGCCTCTTGTTATCACATGTGCTACTATTCCACTAGCCAAAGCAAGTCACAGGGCCAGCCAGATTCCAGGGGATGGGAAAAACCCACCTCAGAGAAAAGAGCTGTGAAGTATGAGGCCAACTTTGCAGTCTACCACAGAAAGCAAAACAAGATCATTTCACAGGGGTACCAAAATAAGGTCTTTAGCATAAGACTTCCAACTATGGGTTTTGTATACGAACTACTACTTAAACTTTTCTGCTTCTATAATTTCCTTAACAATTATTTTTGTCTCAGTTGAGAATGTGTATATGAACTACTACATAAACTTTTCTGCTTCTAGGTAATTTCCTTGACAATTATTTTTGTTTTAATTGAGAATTTGTATTAGTTATTATTTTAATAGATGTAATGCAAGCATGTAGACAGAAAGCATAAGGAAAAAAGAAAGAGGCACAAAATGAAAAGAAAGGCTCTCCCTTATATCTTTCTCATTCCCTCACCCTCCGCACCCTCTCTTCAGAGACAACAATTTTCGTCTATTCTACCTTTAGGCCTTTGGAGGTAATATTAAGTAAAATTGATTGTGCCTTTGTGTCTGGATTTATCAACACTAAGCAGTGTCTGTTCAGGCTTTATATAGACACAAGAAATATTTATTCTCCCTATATGTCCTCCATTTACTTTCTCTTCCTCCTTCTATGTTTGTTAATTACATTTTAAAAAAATTTAAATCATATGCCAAGATCTCTATTTTAGACACATCAGCTTTAAGCTGTAACTCTCAATTTCTCACCATATAAGATGAGGCATTAATGTTCTTTGCACTTGGCTTTCACAGCCCCCATCTCTACCACTTGTCAGAATCTGCCAAGCATTGCATTGCTTTGACAGTATTGTGTAGCATTTACATTCTGACCTCTATTCATAATAAGGTTTTGCATCCATAGTTTGGTTCTGAAAATCATGAACCAATAAACAATGTTAAAAATATGATGATTAAGCAGAAATCAGTGATGTGATTGAATTTACAAAGAAGTAATCTTAGGTCCCTTACCTGAGTCACTTGAAGGGGAATATTTCAATCAAGGTTAAATATATTCTATTACATTCCATCATTTGTTCAATATAATGACACATTTCCATTTGCTTCAAATTTGTAACATAATTTTCTTATACAACTTTATAAATCTCTTGGAGAATTTTGTGCATTTCTTTTCTTTTTTTTTCTTGTCAGAAAGAATTTGTATTTTATCACATTGCTTAAAGCATCCACTTTCCTTATCATGCTACTTGTTGGATGATATAAAATGCTTCTAGGCCATAAGCACAGTTGTCATTATTTCTTTTTATTGTTCTCCTGGGTTAGCTCTATTGTTTCCTAAGGACTTTGAATTTCTCCTGGATTCTTTTAGAAATGGTGTATAAGAGATGAATTTAATGAGTCCTTACATGAATGAATATATCTTTTATTTCCTCGAATTCTGGGCCCCTATTTTTTCCCTCAAAGTTTTGAAGGCATAATTCCACCATCTTTTAAGATACAAGGCTGCTGATGTGAGAATTTTAATGCCAATCCAATTCTTAATCTTTAGCATGTAATTCAGTTGTGTTTATTTAAAAACTTTTTAATTAGGTATAATATGCATATAGAAAAGTAGACAAATTATAGCTTGATGAATCATCTCAAAAATGATCACATAAGTATAATTACAACAATAGTCAAGAAAGAAAACACTATCTCTGCCTCAGAAGCCCCCTTTGTGCCTCATTCTCAATTACTACACCCTTCTTCTCATAAAGCATCATTTTCCTGATTTCTAATACCTTAATAGTTCTGCCTGTTTTAGAAATTTATATACGTAGAAACAAAATACTACAAATTCTTGCATGACTGACTCCTGTCACTCAAAATTAGGTTCGTCAGATTTATCCCCATTGTTGCTTATAGAAGTGGCCTATTTATCTCAATTTCTGAATAGTATTTGATTTTATGAATATATAAAAACTTATCCTTTCTAATGTTTATACGTTTGGGGTTTTTTCCCCAGTCTTTGGCCATCATAAATAAAGTTGTTAAGAACATTTTTGTTTGGTGCACATATATTCACATTTCTAGTGTGTTCTATTTTGTTACATCTAGGGCATAGAGTGTGGTTACATTGTTTTAGAAGATATTACCAAACCATTTCCAAAGCAGTTGCACCAATATCACTCCTACCAGCAACATAGGAAGGTTCTAGTTCCTCTAAATCTTCACCAATATTGGTATTGGCAGTCTATTTAACTGTAGCTATTCTGACTGTTGTGTAATGGTATTTTGTTTTTCAAATTTTAATTGAGTATCTTTTTAATATCTGTGTTGGCCATTTGTTGTATGACTGGTCAGGTCTTTTGCCAGTTTTCCCATTGGACTGATACATTTTTACTTGATTTGTAGGAGCTCTTTGCATATCTGGATAGGACCCCTCACTTGGCCAAATGTGTAGTAATTATCTTCTATTCTTTGGCTTGCCTTTTGTATTCTTTTAATGATATGTTTCAATGAACAGAAATAAT